>NW_010274204.1:0-30171 GCF_000690775.1 Eurypyga helias | reverse complement strand
TTCTATGATTCTATGATTCTACGTTCTATGTGCAAGGTGGCAAGCGTCAGGCTAACAGTGCTGACTGGATGCTTTGGTGGTCTCTTGGTACCTCCCTTTCCCTTTTCATCTGCGCCAAGTACTGATGTATTGACACACAACTGCAGAAAACTTTCTGGATGGCACATCTGGAGTCAGTTTGCAGTTGAAATAAGGCCCATGTCTGGAATGTGGTCCATCCAAATTGATAGATTAGCTGGACTAAATACATACTTTCATTCTTGTTACTTGAATTATGGCATGATTTTCTTGCCTTTTGATTTATTTGTAATGCAGATTTTCCCAGGACTATATAAGACATCTGAAAAACAGCTGAGGGAAGGTAGTGCTTTACACTTCCTGGGCATAGTGTGTTAACTAAATAGCCAAGGTACTGATTTCTATTGTCATCTAGTCTGCTGTCCCCTCACCGCCCGCATGAATTAGACAAAATGATTAATTAAAAAAACCAACAAAAAAGTATCTAGACCAAATCTACCCACATCCTGGCAGATCTTTCCCTCTGAAGGGATGATTCTGCAAGGAAAACCTGCCTATTTTTAAGGCTGAGGCGGTTCTCACAAGTGGCTTGCAGGGGAACATTTTTGTGGCTTGTGGCAGGGTATTATTTTAGTAGCTAGTAATAAGCAATAAACTGTGGGCAGGAAAAGACTTCTATCTACCAGGGTTGGAACGCAAAAACAAACAATATCTAAGTCAGGGGAGTGTAAGGAGCTTTGCTTTTACCTGTGTTTTGATTTGTTTACTTTGTGTGCTGTTACATAGTACCATGTGAGGAAGTGGAGCAGCAACACTTCAACTTAGAGATGAATGAAACTGCCTGGATACAGAAAGGATCAGTAGCCCTCAACCAATGTCCTGTGCAGCCAATTGGAAACTGCAGATAAGGTTTGATCCAAAAATATTATTAAACCCATCAAGAATCCAGCTAGATTCTTGATGAGACCACAGGTTTTCCAACACATTCTAGCTAATTTGTTTGTTTCCTGGCTGATTTATGATTGCTAATTTCTAGACATGCCTTTGTACAGTGACGACTTTAAAACTAAACCTTTTTGGCCATTATACTCCAAAACTCCTGAATTCCACAACTCTCTGGTGCCACAGGCTGGAGATTGAGCTCAACTTCATGTAAATCACAAGATGGGTGTGCATCTAACTCAGTACACAACCAACAGGACCACCTGTGTACTCTTGCCTTCCACACGACAGTCTCATATTTATGGACTTTGTCTTTCTCTTTCAACATTTAAAATCACCACTGGGCAAAATGGAAACATTGGAGGTTTCACTGGCTGGGTGCAACACCTAGAAAGGCACAACAGGAAGGTTATTCTTCATCCTCGGGTGAAGAAAAACTTGGGGTTTTAGGATTTCTGCATACACACCCTGGTATGCAGGTTGTCCTGGTAAGGACAGAAAGCACATTAAGCAATTCAGTCTGTCTTCCTACACAGGATGACTTCCACGCATGTGCTTCTGTTGGAATAGAAGGGCACCCCTTTAGTTGTGTTAGTGCCTAACTCACCACAACACTTCATAGATTTTAATTACAATATCCCATTAAATTCCAGAAAATGCTTTTTCCATAACTGAAGCTAAAAATCAGGCTGATAAAGAAACACAGCTGTATGTTTCATCTGTAAACAGCTGTTATTTCTACACTGTAAATAATTCATGGTCAACTTTTCAATTTCTTCTGTGAATTTAATGTTTTGAAGAATGAAGAACATACAGGACAGAAGCCCATTTACCCATTCATAAAGTGGCACTTTCCTCCCCATGAGGAGAGAAGGAAACATTCTCCAAAATGCAGCAAAAACATCTGCCAGAATGCAGAGCCCAGGTCAGGCAAGAAAGCCTGTAAATCATTGCAAAATATATTGTCTGACAGTTGTTTTGCAATAGAGACAATAGAATATTGGTTAGAAGCACCACAACCAAAAAAGATGGTGAGAGATTAAAGCAAAACCACCCAGTGGAATTTATTTCACACATTAAAAAAAAAAAAACAACAACCTACCAGGCAGCTTGTCTTGGTGTCTGACAAGTATACTCATAACAGAAATATTCCCATGCCTCTTACCAGGCAAGAGCTTGTGGCTTTAAATTTATTCTTTCACTGTCATAGAGTTTATACTTAATGGGTATAGAGAATATCATTGTCTCACATGTCCAGCTGTGGGGACTGCAGAGGGTGTACAGTTCTAGGCAGCAGGCCCAGAAGCTGAACCTGATGAGCTCTTGCGTAGCTTTTGCTGAACTGGGCCTGTTAATGGACTGGAACAACATCACTGCAGATAGCAATGAAAAACAAAATTCCTCCTGTTCTACATGTTACATAAACAGCTGGCCAGTGCATGAAGGAAAAAACAGATGAATGTCTCACTAATGCTGCCTATCATGCAAACCCTGGAGATTTCAAATGCTCAGACAAGGGCCAAGAAATGTATTCTTGGCACAGCCTAAAAGTCTGTACCCTGCCCTCAATTTTCACTGATATCAGTGGGAATTTCTGCACTTGAGGATAACTCTCAACACTACTGAAGGCAATAGCTCCTCTCCTATTTATTCCTAAAAGAGTGATCTTTAGGTAAAACTGGATGGAACATCTTAGCCATCTCAGCCAACACCTTATCAATAAACTTCAGCCTTCAGACATCTCTGTGAACTACAGATGAGGTAAGCAAGCAAATGCTTCTATTTTGCTTACCACAGTCCTGAATCTTGGATCCATCCGGGAACCTTTCAGCCACAGATTCACTTTGAGCATCCGCACAGCAGTCAACAGGAAATTAGTATAAATCCTTAGGCAAGGTACTGCTTCCCTGAGTATGCTCTTTTCTTCTAGGGTTAGCAGAAGTGTTCATTATCAAAACGCACAATGTAGCAATCAGACAGCTAGGTAGCAAAATGATAGAAAATGAATACAAAACTGTAGGTCAAAAATGTTGCCTCCAAGAAATTAAAAACATATTTCCTGGCAAACAGACAAGATTATAATATTGTTCCTTTTTCTCAATGCCCACGTTACCTCATCTGGACGCACATGAGCAACGAGAAGTCATCCTCACATGCTAATTTTAAAAGAACCAGCAAACTGATCATTGCTCATTTGTTTTGCTTTGCAGAGCAATGTGGAGAAAACTTCTTTCTTCCTACTGCACTTCTATCTCACACCAGTACTCCTACAAGTCCCTTTTTCCACAAGTTGTGTGGGCTGTAACTAATGCGACAAAGGAACCCAAAGGGGGAAAGCTGACTCAATACACCCATGTATCTTCCACTCAGCTGGAAACCAGCGTGTTGGAGGAAGACCACCCCATAGTGACTCCAGCACATGTCAGAAAGCATCAACCCTGCCCCTCCGAGGTGTTCCCTCAGGGGTAGACCACAGTTGTGTGACATTTTATTGCTCTGGGACACACCAAGATCATAAAAATAGCGTGCCACCCTCCCTCAGAGGGGGACTGCCTACCTTCTGTGGTCACGCACTCGGCTATCTAGGCCAGTCCTTGCCTCTTGTGTCCCTTCCCTGTCCCTCACCTCCTGTACCTGCTCCCTGGTGTCAAATCAAGGGGATGCCCCTGCTTTGACTCTCCTCCTGCCACCCTCCAGGCACCGCAGGCAGCCTTTTGGTCAGGGCAGTGCTGTCCATGGGGTCACCACGGTTCCCCATGAAGATACCAGCTCTTCACACAGACCCAGCAGTCTGTTATGATCATGTTTGCACCTCTAATTACGCCTTTTAAGGAGAGAATCTTTTTCACCATCATGTGTCCAAATTCATGTGGGTTTGTCCTGAACTTGGGGAAAAACACAGTCCAAAAGGACAGGTGTTTTTCAACCCTTTTAATTAAAATTGTGACCCAGTTCTGGACACTAAAGCTTATTAACTGATTAGTGTTCACTCGTTCATCACCTGAACCCTGGTGCCTGAAACATGCATGTGATGAAAATCTGGAACAACTGAAAAATCTGTTCCACTAAGAAAGGCCTCCACCACTTTCTTCTTCCTGACAAGAACTGCACCTGAATATTCATCTAAAATCGTTGCTCAAATTATTTTGACTTTCTTTTAAAAATAATAAAGCTTTAAAAATATTAATGCTGTGCTTTAAAAGTAATAAATAGAGGCCAGTATTATAAATGTTGAGTAAAGCCAACAAGGAACGGAGAAAAAATATTTGGAAAATCAAAATAGCAGCATTTTTCAAACTCTTTTACCCTGGACTGCTGAAACCAGACAAGAAGTAGGACTGTAAGGCACTTCAGTGGTGTAAATGCTTGGGCCAAGATTATCATCAGTTTGAAAAAGTGGATCCAGCACAGATAATTTTATGTATTTGAGACTTGCTGTACTTTCTGGGCCCAGCTTCAGCAAGTCCCTTAAACATGTGCCTGACCTCACATGCGCTAAGGAGTCTGACCGCATGCAGGAGGCAGAGGGTCAGTCTTTCAGAAAGTTAGACAATTCTGCACTGTGAACAATGCCTGACATTAATTGCAGGACTACCACTGAACCTGTTAAAATGAAAGCTCACAACAGAAAATTAGAAACTTCTTTCAGAAATCAGGATCTGCCTGATCCAGATTTAGCGAGGCATAAATATTTGCACGGCTCTTTGAATGGTCATTTGCTTCGGGATTAAATATTCATAGTTAACCAGCCATGTTTAGTCATTTTATTTTAACATGAAGCCACACTGTGCAGGGTGGTAACTCCAGTGAATGGTAGTACCAAGATTTAACAAAAAAACATTACAGAGAAGCATATTTTCCTAAGTTTTCTGAACACGGTGAATGCTCCAAGAAGACTGACTGAAGTGTGATTTTCCTTCATCAAGTAATTTTAGATTATTATTTACTTGGAGTTATTTTAAAAGGCTGATACCCCTAAGGGGGTAGGATAGTAGGAAGCGAGAGATACTAAAAATAATGATACAAGACGTGTGTGAGGGGGCTGCATGTGTGTGTGCATACCTGCATGCATACACAGGCGTGTCCATATGTATGGGGGCTAAATATTCCAAAGAATTAATCTAAAATACTGGGAGGGGAAGGGATCTGTATACACAGCAAACTGCAGTCAGGATTACCTTGGGCTTTCGGAAGCCAAAAAGGTAAAACAAACATGCATCAGTCTAGTTTGGGTGACAGCCTGAAACGAGGTATGTTATATGGGTGCCCTACCAGAGAAACCAAGGCAAGCCTCGAGAACAGCATTGCTTTGTTCACCCCACACATGAGGGGATAGCTTGTGTGGGAGCACTGAGGTCGCATAGATTAATTAAGAACTAATCTTTCTCATTTTAAAAAGAGCACACATGGCTTTCCTTTGCAAGTAGGATATTTGTGGATTATTATTTCCATTCCTTGAATTAACAGGCGGCTGCATAATTCTGGAGACAGGGACAAAACAAGACATCAACCTTAGCAGCCCAGATTTTGTTGCAGTTCTAGAGTGCTTTTAGAACCCTTTCACTGGCTCTGGTACATCCAGAGCAATGAAATCCCAGTGCCTGAGGCCCTTCAGCATGGAGCAAGGGTTGTATACATGGCACCAACTATTTGCCTTTCGGAGTGAATTCTCAACAAACATTTGGCCACTGTCTCAATGACGGGGCCAAACCAAAACCCAGGCCCAAAGCTACTCACAGCCAGATCCAAGTCTCTTCAGTCTGTCCCGTTGCTTTTAGCTCAGGATAACTACAACTCTGATTCCAGATTCGGAATAGCTCCCTTCCTGTTTTAAAGTTATTTAAAGAATTTCTAACGTACTTGAAGTCTGAACGTGTGTAAATATTTAAAAAATAAATAATAATTCATTTTTTAGGGAAACAGCAGACCTACAGAAAGTCAGTAATCATTTTAGAAATGAGATTGCACCCTAAGTAACTTCCGATAGTCCCAATAGTAACGTATGCAAGGCCTGTGTTAGTAACATTTGCAAGGCCAAAGTAACCTACAGCAGTCTTTTGAAGCTTACTAGGCAAATGGACTAGGCACCTTCTACAGTACAGTCATTCTGAATAAGAAATACAAATTAGTTCCTCTATTGAGTCAGTCATTCCTCCTCCCACGCCGCAAAATCTCGCTTAACGCAACTTCTCTTATAGGATTCAGGAACACTGAAAGCTTCATTGCCTGCATTTGGGTTCCCCTGTAGTCCACTGGTCTCAGCACTCTGTAACTGGTGATGATTTATACCACAGAGCAAACACCTTTTGTAAATAAGAGGCGGACACTGAGCACATAAAGACCAGAAACTGAAAAATCAATCCGGTGTTTGGTTTAGTGGACAGAAAATGTTCAAGTCCTCAAAGAGAAAAGCTCCGTTTACCTGAAGAATCAACCAATTCAGATGGAAAATCAGAGGAAAGGGAGAGGTACATATACATAATGCTGCAAAATGCTTCGGTCTTCGCAGCTGCAGCACTCTCTGATCAGGCTCCTCACGGCAAGTTTCCAGGGCCACCAGGTTTCTACTTGTCCCTCTCCACAACCCATAGTGTATAGCCCATGGGCCTGGTGGGACTTTTCAAACAAGAAACAAGCTGACATCTTGGAAACCACCAGTCAGAAGGAAAAACATATTTGGGAGTCCTTTCTCAGACTAATATCCCACCAGAGCCACAGCAGCCATGGACAAGGACCCTTCACAGATCATTCCTTTCACCATCAGCCAGCAACGGGAGCAGGTGTGGACAAACTTTCTGTTTCTCACTCTACTTTAGTTCCCTTTCCCTTCTTCTTCCTTTTGATTCACCCCCTAGGACATTCTTGCTGACACCAATGTGATACTTCAGGTTAATTCAGGTTAACCAGGTACGCATGAGGAGCTGGCAGATGGAGCTGGAGTCCAGTGCAAGGGTTACTCACCTTCCACTACCACCGTGGCAGGTTTTGAATAGACTGTGCCCAGGCTGTTCTTGGCTACACATCGATACTGTCCTGCATCTTCTCTCTGAACATTGTGGATCCTTAAATTCCCCGAATCGAGGACAGCAATGCGAGCGTTCTCCTGGCAGAGGAAGGAGGGATCAAGATGAGGGCTCTACATGCAGGATGCACGCGAGAGGCACCAAATATCCACTTGCCAAGAAAATTATTTGTTTTGTCCTACAACTGAAGGATTTGGGGCCAGCTGTTCTTACTCAACATTGTCATGACACAATCACCCATCCCTCTTTTTGCAGATCAGTGAATTATAGCTTCACAAGAGCCCCAATTCTTAGCTAAGCGGCTCGGTAGCTCTTATTTATGAGAACACTCACAGGCGCATTCAGCAGCATTTGGCCACACTTAGTAGTAATAAATACACATAATATAAAATATAGATACACAGAGAATGTTTGGTTTATAGTCAAGATTATTGCAGATGCAGACATTTATGAGAGGAGCCCTGGATTTTCCAAATGCTTGCTTCCTAGCAAGTAGAATTTACAAATGGTGTAGTTGATGTTAATACTCTAACACAGTACCTTTAGCGAATAGTTACCGTTACTTAAATCATTCTCTACTCACCTTCACAACTGTTTCTCCTTTGATCCATGAAACAGAAGGCTTTGGATTCCCCATTGTAGTGCATGGAAGAACAGCCTTTAACCCTTCTATTATTTCCACATTTATAGGCGGTCGGGTTATTTTGGGTCCTAAAATTTAAAAAGTAAAAATTAAAGCTGAACTGAAGCTAAGAGATAGATACTAGAAGAGGACAGGATCAGAAGCCACAACAAAATCTCTGCTGCTTCTTCTGTACATTGCTGGAAGTTAGAGCAGTCTCAGTAGGTCATGAGTGGCCTTGGAAAGAACAAGCTTTCTCAAGCACAGCATTCAGCATTTCAGTTTATGGACGCAAAACCAGATGATTTGCATGGGTTATTTGTTTCCAGATAGGAGTTTGACAGTCATTTGAATTAGGGTCTGGGCTAAAATCCAAATCCAGATAACAGTATTTCCAATATTGAAAAATGTTTGCATTCCAGATTTTGGCATTCTTCACTGCATAAACACTGTCTTGTGAAAGCTCAGATCTGGAGTGAATCAATTTGAAATAGTTTTAACCCAGGCTTGTCTCTAGCTCAACAAGGAAGGCATACAAACTCAATTAATGTCCCTAATTGAAGGATTTATCACTAAGCTAGTAAAAAGGAGAAAGGATCCTTAAAGAAACAAACAGTCAAACTGACTTAAAGTTAATATGGGACAAGTTTAAATGCATTTTACTCAAAGAACAACATGTCTTAACTTATTCTGAGCTGAGGGTAAAAAAGATCCTCATCTCAGTGTTTTGGGACATCTGAAGTTTTGCCTCCTTGCATGACACCGAACCAGCAGAAAAACAACCTTCAGAGAACATCAGTCCCTGGCTCCCACCTGCGGGTGACTGGGGTGCTGGCGAGACCTAGAATTTTCCAGACCTGGAGGGTCATGCTCATCAGCGCAAACAAATATTTTCCTACAAACAGATGTTTTAGCCAGGATACATTTCCACTGCCCTTTTAAGTGTTTGTGTAAATAACTGCAGCCACGTGAGCTCATCACTGAGCTCACATACAGCCCTCTGCAAGAACCAGTCCTCTGACTTCCGCGTGGGATGATGAGATTTACACTGCGGTGCTCCAAACCTTTCAAGACAGCTACCAAGAACAGCTGAACAGCATTTACTTGCTTTTGTCATCCTCAGACATAAATGTCATTTGTGAAATCTTAAGCTTAAAATTCACAAGAGATTTATGCGTTATCACTATGGAGGTCTGATCTATCAAATTGTGCTGCTTTTACAAAGTTTTGTACAAAGGGTGTTCTTCACATCACCATTTTTTATTCTCTGCTATGCAAACAGTTCCCTTGATCCTAGCACAAATGTATGTTATTCAAAATGAATAATCACAACCGCTTTTAGTTAATATTTGACCCAATGCACCATGTCTCTTACCCAAGGGACTGTACCCAGCCCCACAGCAACACGAGTCTGCCCTGAACACAGACCCCAGGGGCCATACCTGGGCGTCTCCTCAAGCTCTCAATTACCCGCTCACATGGCATCAGGAAGAAATTACATTCCCACTTACGCATTTTCACCTGGAGAGCCCCACAGCTCTGCGTGGCAGCTCCAACCCTGTTATCCGCCGTGCAGCAGTACACCCCATCATCGCTGTCCTCCACACTCAAAATGGTCAGGAGCTGCCCGTTCTGCTGGATGCTGTACCGGGTGTCAAACAGCCTGCAGGGCACAGCACAGATTGTCAGGGGTGGGAGGGACAGATGGGGACAGGGAACGGGAGTTGCTTCCGTATCTGCAGAAGGAGGGCAGCACTACAAATGGCAATGTGGTTTACTTTTTATTTTCAACTTTCAAAGAGAAGGGAAGGCACTGAAAATGTTGAGTTGGGCCTTAAGATTTGTTTCGGTCCTCACGGGACCATGCAGCTCCTGACTGTCACCAGCATGGTGGCAATTCTTCTTCCAGTCACTTATTGGCAAAGTAAGTAGGTATCATGGTTGGATTTCTGTCTGGCCAAGGATGGGCATAACCACAAGGAATCTTATCAAGCTGTTCTAGGTATAATCACCCACTGCAAGGGAAAGACTGCCTATATAAGGATGGCAACTGGCTGAAGTTTTTTAAAGAAAGCTTCTTCAGACTCAAAAAAAAAATTATTTTCACTAAACAGATAACGTTATGGATTTTTACTCTTCTGAAAAAAAGACGCAAACCAAAAAACAAGGTTTGATTGGTTGGGGTTTTTTTGTGGGGTTTTTGTTTGCTTGTTTGGGGTTTTTTTGTGTGTCTGCATCCAGGAGTAATTTTTTCAATTTTTTGGGGGAGGGGGAAAAAACCAAAACAAACCAACAAGCAAGGAAATGTGCTGAAGAAAAGAGAGGATGCAAGGCTAGTTATGGTTTAATGACAGCAGGCTTTAAGCTGGATGCTTCAGAGAAGTCAAGAAAAGCCCTGGAGTTGGAGCAACAAAGGTAGGGGATGCTGTAACCAAGTGTGCGAAGCAAAGACCAATTCAATATGTGAACGTGGTCAGCGTGTGTGTGCGTATACATGTGCGAGAGCAAGGGATAGACAGAAGGAAAAGTGGCAAGAAAGCTAACCTCTGATTTTCATTGCAAAACTTGAAAAGTACAGTAGAACTCCAGTAGAACAACGTTTGCATAACATTTCATAAATCCCTCCACGTTCGATTGTGACACCTTCGCTGATGCTTTTTGGAAGCACTTTCATGGAATCGACCTTTGATTGTGACAAACGGTAGCAAAAGGGATCTGACCTAAGGGTTGTCTCCCAAGGTATCACAAACACCTGACACCTAAGTACATCCGGTTTTGTCTTTTATTGTTAAAAATTGTACAGCAGTCACTGAGTAATCTGAATGTGCCATTTATGGTGTTTCAGGCACTTATTTCCTTTGAGCAGCCTTTCACCTTCCAGTCCCGTGTCTCCCTCCTCCTTTTCACCTTGGGAAGAAATAGCACAGTGAACTCCTACGTCGTGTGAAAAACACACAGGATCCGTTCCCTTCTCCCCCTGAGGAAGGCTCCGCCCGGGCAGCCCTGTCCCAGAATATGGGGCAGGTAACCATTTCACTCGGCACAGGACACTTGCCGGTCTACTTGCCCAAGTTTTGATGCCAAAAGGAAAGGCGCTCCCGGAAGTCTAGTGCTGTCAAAAGCCTCTGTCCTGGCACTATTCCCATCGAGGCTGAACGCTTACAGACTGCTTTGTTTTGAAGGTTAGCTTAACCATCTGTTCAGGGTGCTGGGACCTTGGCAAGAGACAAAAATTTTGTAAAGAAAATAACTGATATTTATTGCCTGCAATAACTAGCCCTTTTGAAGTTAGATGCATACACACACAGAGGCACATAGTTTGGGTTTTGTTGTTGTTTTTTTTTTTAAAAAAAGTCCACTGATCTGTTCCTTTTACACTGTGCAAATACTTACAGCCGTGTCCTCAGAAAGTAATAGAAACACTTTCAGCTTATCTATTTCCCTGTCTTTGGTCTGATCTCTTGTATCCAGCATCACTGACTATTAATGTCAACACAGCTTTGGGCAAGTGAAATAACTGCGGCTATTAATGTTGCTCCGGAAGCCCCAGTAAAGGAACAAAGCACCTGAGCTCTCCAGCCTCACCAGTGGAGCTTTTTTGATCAGTATTTTCCTTTTTGGTCAATGTTATGAAAAAGGCACTGTGTCTCGGAGAGAACGTGTTGGCTTTTAGAAAGGTGTGTTGGGCTTCTGGAGGTGGGGAATGGGGTGAGAAACAACCTAGATTTCAAAAGATCTTAGGACATGGAGCGAGTGAAATTTTAAAGACCATGGGGAGACCAAGGCATGTAACTTCCGTGGTCCTGCATGAACGGCTTTCTCTCCCGGCTTTGATTTTCAGGCATGGTGTCACTCATGAGGAAAGAATTAGCAGAAAGGTGAGATGATTTGGAAGTCACATCTATGGAAATTCAGACCTCCATCCTGCAACAAGGCCAGGGTCAGAGAGTTAGGACTGGGGTTTTGCTGAGGTTCTGTTGCAGGCAATGAAAAGATTCCTGAAGGCCAGCAGGCATGTGTGTAGTGTTCCGCTTTTCACCTATTCTAAAATGGTCTTCTGGAAGTGAGACCTCCATCTGCTGCTGACTTATTCGGAGTCTCCCAAGACAATATTTCAAGGGCTCTTTCGATGCTCGAACCCAACAGCAGGACCTGTGCGTCAGGTGCCCATCTGCCTAACACGGACATCTCTTGCAGAAAACGGGCCTTAATTGTGTTACACAGAAATTTTTCTGTAATTTTCTGTTACAGAGGGAGGCAGTGAGCGATCTAGAATGGGAAACTCATCTGAAGCCATGTGGCAGATGCAATGTGATTTCAGAGTTGGAAGATCAGGTATGGTTTACTTTGCAAAAGCCTGTTGACAGCAATAGAGCTAAAGTAAATGGCAGCAACTTCCATAACACATTTCCAAGGCTGTCTCCTTCAGCAGCACCTTGATGTCTGGTGATTAATACCTGACAGTGCATAACAATAAGAAGCCAGTTGCCTACAGTCAGATCCAGAACTGGAAGCAAACAAGAATGGCATGGTATGACCCCTTCCATGAACACTGCAGACACTCGGGCGACAAGTCTGGCAGTGATCCTTTCAAATATTATGCAGCATCCTCTTTCATAAAGGCGTAAACTGAGGAACAGAGCAGATGACATTGTCTGAAGCTGGAGAGCAAACTCCCTTGCATTGCTCACAGCAGAAACCAACTCTCTCCAAACTCAAGTGCGTGAACCTGCAAGACCACGCCCCAGATGCTCCTATCACTCCCTAAGCAACACAGATTCCTATATACTTACAGGCATTAGCTCTCTTCCCTGCCACAGATCCATTTTGATGTTTCCAGGTATCTCCTTTATCATGAAGGAAAGGACTGACAGTTTTTGCAGGTGCTGGAGAAGGCTGGGTCTGCTCCCTACCTGATGGGAATGCTGTTGCGCGTCCACGTAATCTCTGGCTCAGGGTACGACTCCACTACACAGACAAATTTGGCAACGTCCTCTACCAGCGCATCCACAGTTTCCAGAGGAGTGCTGATCAAGGGAGCTGTGGGAAGGAAGAAATTAGAAAACCTCACAGTGTCTCCACAAATCCTGTCAGACCC
Source organism: Eurypyga helias (assembly GCF_000690775.1). Lineage (NCBI taxonomy): Eukaryota > Metazoa > Chordata > Aves > Eurypygiformes > Eurypygidae > Eurypyga > Eurypyga helias. The sequence goes on along the minus strand of NW_010274204.1, from coordinate 17,468 downwards.
CTTTGGCGGAGGCAGCCATGTCTGTGCAGGGTTATTCCATGGCTTTTTCCCCAGCACAGAGGTGCTTTGCACACGCTCAATATATCTGCTGTAACACACTCCCTCCACATTCGGAGCTGCAGCCTCCTGTGGTTTGCTGCAGGTTCTGCATTTTCCCCTGTGCTCTCTCCATAGGGTGTAAAGCAGAGCGACGCAGCATGGGGCAGCTCCAACAAGCCCAGCGTGTCCTGTGTTTCCAGCCCTGCTCTCCCCCAAGGTGCACGGCACTGGGTGGCAGTTTGTGAGGACACAGGTGAGGCTGTTCCCCTGCTGTCCCCCTGCTACACGGGTGACATTGCATGGGCTAAAAGCACAAGAAACAGCATGCAAATTGAAGCCAAGAGGACCTGCCCCTGTAGTGAGCACAGTGCCTCCTTATTAATGCATAATTCATGGGATTCAGTTTTCTTTGTCATCGATACAACTTTTTTAAAAAAATAATGTTATATAGCACTATATTTTTCAAAGCCAGGCTTGTAGAGGCCCTTCAGGTCTTCCAGATTTGTGGCATGACTAGCAGACATAATCTTTTTCTTCACCTTTTACCAGAGTTAGAAGTCTAATAGCCGTGTCTGATGTTTATTATCACAGACCTGTCATCATACATTATTCGAATATATCTTCAGAAACATTTTCCGTCTCCCTGGTAAAAGACCTGAAGGGATCAAAGGATATGCCTAGCGAAGCGCTTCCCCTGCGCATGGTATGCATTGCAGCCACTGCCTCCAAAGGCACTTGAATGACTTTTAATCTATGGCTGCGAGGGACACACATCCAGTATTTTTTGGACTGGATTTCACTGGCAGCTGTGCTGAGATGAACTCGTTTCATATCACCATCCTGAAACACCACCTTGAAAATGTACAGCGGATGCAGGAACCTTCCTGTTCCAGGCCGACTGTAGCAGTATCTGGCACAACATGTGTCTTTTCACAGGGCAATCCTGCCCGCAATGTGTCTGCTGGCCCTCCTCAATAGAGTAGGATTTGAATTCAGCCAAAAATAAATGGCATCAATTTTACCCCTCCCTCCTGAAAACCAGACAAGACACCCCAATTTAAGTGACTGAGAATAATAATTAAGCCTTTACCTTAATGCTTTTTCAATTTAAAAGGGTATAAAAATTAGAATGTCACTGGAGTTCATCTGGAATGAAGCTAGAGGAAGAAAGGATCAGCTTCCACTATCAGGTTTATGAAAAAGTCATAAAGCTTTTGAAATGTCATTAGAAATAATCTGCCTCGGTGATACCTCTAGATTATATGACTTCAGATTGCATAATTGGTAATGACTATACTTATATAAAAAGATCTTAAAACTACATCTAAGGTAGCATTAAAGATTATATTAACTAAACATTAGTTAAAACACATCTGTGTCAGATTCGTTATTTAAGATCGCTGCTTCACATTGCATCAGGCTTCAATTATTGGATCATTTTGGGTCACTCTAGATAGAAGTAATCATCCATATTGCACCTCAGATGAATGTCTCGCCAGTGAGACCAAATGGAAGATTTTCATGAAGCCAAAATTTCCTTGCTACTGAAGGTTGTCTTAGGAGAATAACCTCCACCAGTGGCTATCCTCTCTATTTCAAAGGGGATGTTGCTATTTCATGAAAGATTTTATTGGGTTTTGATGGCATTAAGCCTGGCTGAAATGGAGTTTTACAATGTAATTTTGTATAACACCTTTTTATTGCTGTTATCCGCATGCCTTGATCCCTGGAAGGATGCTTTTTTGACCCTGAGAAATGTAAATTTTTACCATAACCAAAACTCAAAGCAACCAGTCTTATAACTGTGTTGTCACGATAAGCATGGCCATTCTCATGAAGAATAAAGTTTTATTTGTACCAAGAGCCAATTTGCATAACGACAGTATTTTATTCCTTGGGCAAACAGGGGTTGTCAATTTTCTATATTGAATAAATTCACTAGCAACAGTTCAGTACCTTCATGGTATCTCTTTAATTCAATGTATGAACTGAAGGAGGTGAAGGGTGTGCTCCTGTAGCTGAGGCAGGGGGACAGAAGGCATGAGGTGCAGTGCAGCCGCAGGGGACAGCGCGCAGTGGAGTGCACCGCCATTTTGTCGTGAGGCCACAAGAGAGCCCCAAAATGGCTGAGATGGTGTCTGCTGCTAAAAGTCGCCCAGAAAGATCAGGTGTTGGTGTCAGTCCATGTTTTCTCAGGAAAGTAATCAGAACGATGCCTTCATTACCAGATTTTAACGTGGGAAAATAAAATCCCAACAATGTACAGAAATACCTATCAGCATATAGAAATGACCCCAGACCTTTCTGTGCGAATCCGCTGGGACTCTCCGACATATTCAGGTAGCCTCATGTCTTTAAATAACATTGAAAATCAATTAACTTATGTATCTGTAACGCCACACAGGTGCCATTTTTCTGGATGTCAGCTGTAGTGTCCCGAGATAGCAAAATGACCCATGAGGCCCATGAGGAAGGCAAATCCCCTTCTATTCCCAGCCCACCAGAAACTCCCAGGTTGCTTGGTTTTGGTTTTGGATCCACACTTTCCAAACAAGACAAGCCAAGCAAGCAAAGCGGAAAGCAGAGCCTGCCTCCCTGCAGCATTGCAGACAACCAGAGATACTGCAGCTCCTCTGGTCAAAAACTGCTCAGCCGTGTTTCCAGAAAACGCTGTAAAACCTCTGGAGAGCACCAGTGGGCTGGAGTCCTGCTTCAGCCTCTCTGAGGGAAACAGGCAATTCAGCCACCTGTGATGTTTTAGGACAGGATGCGTGTCTCTCCGCTGCAATGTGCCGCCAGGAAAAAAATCAATCCCCATCCTCTTTGCTTTACTTGTCTCTCCAATCCCTTCTTACCACAGCCCTCAGGGTTCACCTACTTACTTCAGTGCCTTAGGAAAAATGAACATTTTTATTTCTAAACTTCTTCGTAGAGAAGAGACCTCTTTTTTTTTGTTTTCCATTTTGAGGACAACCTGACTAACAATTGTAAGAGCACAGCCCTGCAAGAGCAATGATGTTGGCCAAACATGTGACTATGGGCACCCTCCTTGATGTTGGGGTTTTTTTTTGTTGTTGTTGTTGTTTTCCTGAAACTGCAAAGTTTTTTATATGCTTTGAATGGCTCCTGACAACCACTGTGCGGCAAAACCTTTTGTCCACAGGGTTACCATACAGTACATCCAAAGATCGATGTTGTACTTTGTACCTCACAGATTTTTCTAAACAGATGGGTTTTTTTAATTCTTGTGTTGGCTAAAACTATGTGTGTGTGTCCGTGTGCATGTGTGCACACAAGAGAAAAAGAAGGTAAAACAACTTTTCTGTTATATGCAATAGAAATCATGCGTATTTATATACATATGCTCTGTAAAGAAACTATAGCTATTTACTTCTTTGAGATTTATATGTTTATAAGCATACACAGCCATGCAGAACACCACAAATCTTGGGCTCGGCGTCAGTGGGTGCTAGCAGCCATTAAAACCTGTAAGCTTCCTTTGACATGAGAAATGTCCATCCCACCCAGGCTGAACCCAAAGGTTTCTCCCGCCCATTACAACTGGACTACGTGCTCTTCCTAAACAAAGAACCTTCCATCCCAGACACAAATATGAAATTATTTTCACTGCTATCCTAAAAGCAGTGACATGACTATCAAAACCAGCACATTTTTGCTCTTTTTGGGAACACTAATGCACCACCCACCCCACTGTTACCAGAGACACCTTCCCCTTTGCCAAACCTCCTTCAGCAAGTGGCAGAAGCAGAGCAGGGCAAAACCCCTCCAAGCAAACCTTTCAGGAGTGTCTCGGCCAAGCTGAGGGCTGCCAGGGCGAGGACGTGCACCAGGGGCAGCTTCAGCAGGTCGTTCATGTTTGATCCAGAAGGCATCCGGCTCCTTCAGGCGAGGCGTGTGGAGCTCCAGACCAGCTGCATTTCGGACAGCAGTGCGTGAGCAGAGTTTCTCCACTAATGACAGAGCGGGGTCTGTGGGATCTAAGTATAATCAGGAATTCTCCCACCCGGCAGCAGTGATGGACGTGGCCAGCTGGTGCGTATCCACTTCGGTCAGTGTGAAAGCGTGGGGCTCATGAAACAAGAGAAAGCAAATCCCTTCTGAATTCCTTCTAAGCAAACAGAGAGGAGTACAATGGGCACATGCGTTTCCAGGGCAGTACCCTTCCCCAGCACTGCAAAGTCACCAGGCCTGTATTGCAGCACCATGTAAGTGCAGAAGTGGAAATAACGCTTGCCACTGGATTTTCCTTCTGTTTAGTCCCCCATCTCTTTCATTTTTTCTCCTCTCTCTCTTGCATGTGCTCCCTCTGTCTCATCACAACTTCCCATAATTGGCTGCAATATGCCACCTGTTGCCCTGCTGATAGCATTTCTTTTCTTAACAGATGTATCTGCTGGAGCAGGAGAGGTTGGCACTGGGGGCTGAAAGTGCTCATCTTTGCCAAGGAGGCTGTCGGTGTTTGAGAACCACTGCAGGACACCAGAAAAGCCGAGCCTTGTCCTGGAAAGAGACCCCAGAAAAGGTGAATATCCACTGCAGGAGCGACATTTATACCCTGGGAGAAAAGGAGCATTGCATTTCAACACCAGCAGCAGCCCAGGGGACTTGGGCATGGGTAAAGTAGGGAAATATGACTCCTGGGAACTGACATTATTCAACCTTCAGAATTTTATTATCCACCAGGTCCCTGCCTAAAGTGAACGCTGAAAACCTAAAGCCTAAAACCTGAAAGCCTAAAGCTGAAAACCAGAGCTTATTTTCTAGGAACATCAGACTTGAGGTGATCTCCTGACTAGCTTGACTTGACTTGACTTGACTTGCCCCATCCTAGCACAGTGGTCTACTTCATCTGTTTCAAAAATGTCAAGTCATTTGTACTCTCTGTTTTGCCAGTGTAAATATTTATATGAAGGGCATTTGCAATCAGTCTTACCACTGTGGAAAGGCTGATGTGGGGGCAACATCTGCATGAGCAGGAAAGAAAAAGATGAATAATCAGGCTGGGGAGAATTTAATTGATGATGATGCCCTGGGAACATGATTCCAGATACTTTTCATCATGTTATCAGCAGAGCGGATGTGAACTTTGCACTAAAAGGCATGGTTTGAGGAAAAGGGAATGTGCAGTCATAACATACCACAGCAAAAGGTACTTTGAGATCTCTGGAATTTCCTTTATTTGCTGAACCTCTCGTTTTCAAACTCCACTTAACAGTATTTCTGCAACGAACGTACATAGTTCAGCAGTCTTCCTCTGAGGAGCAAGCGGGGTGAAGCTGGCCAGAGCCATGCATGTGTGAACCCCGAAGGTTTGGCATGGAGTGATAATGGCAATGTTACTTTGGGGACAGCTGATTAGGAACAAAGATCCCTAGACAAGTGCTCCTCTGAAGGCAGAAGCACATGCCGAACATGTGTTAAAGATCTTCCAGGAATTCTGGAGCTAGCAACAACAACAAAGCAAAACAACAAGACAACAATGAAACAACAATAAACCTATCAGGGAACAGAGAAATCCTGACTTATGGCTGAACTTACAAATGTTTATTTTGTTTTGTTTAAATCCAATCACATCCAATTAATCTGCTCCATAGACATGAAACTTGGTCTTCTAGGGTAAAACTGTCTATGGAGAGAACTGACCAAAGACCTCTGTATCACTGGATTCCTGTCTGGGCTGTGTTACAAAGGCCTTGAAACTGCACCATCCCATACAAGCCCCAAAATCTTTCCCTTTCACTTGCCAATTACAGTGTTTAGAAGCAACACTGACACAATGGTTGTTAATAATGACTTTGCATTTCAGGATTACTGGACTATCCCTAACTTCTCATTTCCTCTGCTTTATAAATCTTTATTAAGTACCACGCTGAGCTACACTGAAAGGATGTAAATTTGCATTATAAATGGGAGTAGAGAGGATACACATGCACAAGGTGAAGTTATTTTGTTCTCCAGCTACATATGCCATACAGCTAATAAAAAATACTTACAGGATGCTGGTAATCATCTGTGTCCATCATGGAAAGATGTTTCTATATAGAGTGAAATCAATGGAAATGAAATACCGGTGACACCAAGTTTTCTTTGATTCCAAGCATTTTCCAGGCTTATCTTATAAAAGTAAAATGCTCCTTCAAATTTTACCCCCAGTAGTTATTAGTTGGCTGTTTGTTGGTTGTTGGGAGTATTTTTCTAACAAAGCTGAGATGCATACAGTTTACAGCTCACTGTTACTTACAGTTGTTGTTCCTTGTAGTCATGCCCCAAGGCCTCTGCCAAGATGAGATCCCAGCAGCCCACACCACTAATAACAAGAAGCAGTCCCTGGCTTTCAGGCATTGCAGGCAAAGCTTTTTTCCCGCAAAGATTTGTGCAGCAGCTTAGCTCTCTGCACGGCAAACAACTCCACAGATGTTGGTTCATGAAGTTCAGTGTACACAGACATGGTGTGCTGGAGCATTCATTCATCTAGCTACTATTTTTTCCTTTGCGAATTTTTTGCAGAGTGGCTTTTAATAAACACTTCTTTTTTAAATAAATGCATAAATACAAAAAAAATTTTTTTGAGAGTTTACTGAGTAGTTCAGGTAACTGTCTTCCATTTATGAATTACTTAGCATCTCCCCATCTTGATGAGGGGAAGTTTTTTCCTCACTGCTTGCAGGACAGGATAATGCTGGACATTTTCTCTGTACATGTCTACCTCCTTCTTCCAAGTGTTCTGGTGGAGGCTGACAGTTTTACATGTTAATGAAACATGATTTGATCACTGGATACTTTGAAAACTGTCTTTTGTCCCACATTACTGCCTCGATGTCTTCCTCCTAGCTATACCCAGATATCCATCCAAGTAGACATTCTTGGGCAGGTATTTCCAGCAGAAAGTGTGCAGCCAGGGAACAAACTCCTTCTACAGAGGGACCCAATGAAGTTGCTTCGGCAATGGCCCAAATCACCCAGCATCTAGTGATTTACACAGAAGTGTCCAAGTCAGCACTAACCCAGCCTGACCAGTGTCCATTTTAAGGCAAAGTTGTGAATGTCGGTGCTGGCAGCCTACCTCAGTAAATACAGGAGCCACTGGCCTTTGGATTTGGTGCCACCAGTTGTGCAGTCACCCTTTGGAATGCAACACAGGCATGGTCTCTGAAGCATAAAACCAGATCTGAGGCTTTATACAACAGGTCAGGTTATTTTTACTTTCTTTTCAGCAGCAACAAGAATCCTAAAAATGACTGGGTCACTAATATTCAGCTCAATTCATATACGTTAACGATCAAGCCAGAAAAAGAACAAGCCCTAACCTGCCAAGGTAATAGAAGGGTACAGACAAAAAAAGACAAGTGGTCTACAAACCCTACAAATCCCAAACCCCCAAATCCCATGTCACAGCTCCAGACCTCTTCCAGTCAGCACAGAGCCCAGTGGGGCATACACGGTGTGGTCTTTCTCTAGATGCATGCACGCACATGTCCTTGCACGCACTAGCCCCGTGCCGGGTGCACCCTTGCTGCTTCCCTCCTCAAAGCTGCTGGCCCCTCAGATACAGCCGTCCTCACAAAACGTTTGACAGTGCACCTGTCTGACTGCCTGGGCCTGCACGGGGGCCTTCCTACACAGAAATGGATCAAGGTCACTTTATGTGCTGGTTCCAGGCAGGAGCGAGCTCCTTTCCTTCCCAGCGCTGAGGGCTGGCCCAGAGCAGCCGAGGGAGTGTTTCATCCCGCAGTACCTCAGGCTCTGGGCACATGCACAGTGCTGAGGTGGGAAGTGGCCTGGGGGGGTTGCTAAGGCTTGGCCTAGCTTGACAGCTGGGTTGTTAGCCATTTTGTGGGCTCTTGGCAGGCTCACTAGTGATGGAACACGTCTGTCAGTAGGTTGGGGGGACCCAGTGGGGTTGTCACACTCTCGGTCTCTGGCTCTGGGGTCTCAGGAGCTTGGACTCTCACTCTGGCGACCTGGCTGTATGTCGATCAGCTGGTGGTGAGCTACTGTATCATATGTTTCATTTTCTATTATTTTAATTACTTAGTAGGAGCAGTATTGTTAGTATTGGTATCACTACAATTTTCATTTATATTATTAAATAGTTCTTATCTCAACTTTACGAGCTTTTCCTTGTCTTTTCCTCCGAATCTCTTCCTGCACTGGGGGAAGGAAGGGAGGTGACGGAGTGGCTGGGTAGTACTTAGTTGCTAGGTAAGGTTAAACCACAACACATTGCCATAGGGTTATGGGCACACCAGTCCTCCCAGTCCACCCTGCCCATGTTGCCAGCAGCACCTAAATGCAGCACACGCTCCTGGGTGTATGGCATGGAAAGGGTGTCTCTGACAAGGCATGCCAGCATTTGGGGAGGAGGTAAACATCAGTTTAACTACAGGTTTCAACTCACTTCTTTACAGCGATCCTGAGTGGAAGCAGCTGTTACAGCCACCGGCACCAAGGGATTTAACCCAGCCTGCAACACACATGGCCAATAAGGTGTCGTTGCTTGTGTCAGCAATACCAAACACCGTATTCGGTGTAACATGTGAGGGAATAAACTATGCTGATGCTGTTCTTTACTTTGCACTTGTGTGGGCCTTTTGTTTGGAATTTAGGGGGTTTTAATTGTCAAAATGAAGGAAATACCCTAAAGTCCTTTAAGAAACAGACCCCTCACAAAACCCCATTTACTGTGTTTAAGTTGCAGGGTTTCAGGCACACTTGGCTTGGCCTCTGCCCTCAGCCGTCTGGACCAATCTCTGATCTCCTAGTAATATTTCAACACTAACTGAGCTCTGATGCCTGAATCTAAAATGGTCCCCTTTTCTCCTCTTGAGATTTTGTGGGCACTGGTAAACCTAAGATGTGAATTAATGCCTTGGTATCATCTTGCTACTAACTTTCCTGTAACTTTTCAGCTCACAGAATCTGCCAGTACTGACTAAAGCCAACCTAACCTGCTGCCCTGTGTTTTGTGGTGGGGCAAAGCTATGTAGGGTTATGAAGTGTAATTACTGCAGTGAAATTGTGCAAATACTGTAATGAAGATCCCTTGTCATGCAGGTAGCTAACTGCCCACTGGTGTATGTTGCACAGAGGGTGAGCTGAATGCAGGTTTTTCGTAACACGTGAAATTATCTTCTCTGCTGGAACACCTGCCCTCCATTTCACCTCGCTGCCCACAGTAGCTAGCCCCACACCGTAACACAGGGAAAGCTCCCACCCTCGATAACCCTCTCCTCTCTGCGAGGATAATAGAGGAGTTGGAGATGCTCATATTTCCCCAAAGAGGGGTAACACAGGCAAGCACAAAGACATTCCCCAGCCTCTGATGTCAGTCCTTTATCCCCTGGCTGCCATCACGAGATGCGTTCTATGGAGCCAGGGTGGGTGTGATGCATGAAACCAGCTCTCCATCACATGGTACCTCAACCCAGCATGTGAAAAACAAGACCTGCATTTAGAAACTGTTACAGCAGAGCCCTGAGTGAAAGCCCTGGGCAAGCAGGGACTCAGTGTGGACTTCCAGGACTTGGGGACTGCACGGAGGAGAACATCTCCCTGCAGGATCCCTTCTTGCAGAAATGAGGAGGTGCTTCGGGGCAGGAAAGCGTTAGGGATATAACATATCCTGTTGACTTCTGATCCCGGAATACTGCACCTTGTAAAGTCTCACTTTCACCAAGAAGTAAATTCAACCTCAGCTGATCCAATGGTAATATTAGCAGTTACTGCATGAATACAGGCACTACCAAATAGAATCTGGCTATTTCATACCAGAACACCTGTAATATCTTAATTATTGTCAGCAACTCTTTAAAACAATCAAAACTAAAACCAAGGTAAAGCTTAATGGAATAAATCCATGTATTGTGATGCCTCATGTGTCAGATTGAAAATGTTAAATTTTCAGTTTTTGGCTGTCACTATTTGTTGTTCTTGACTGCTGTTTTAGAATGTGGAAGAGCAAAGGCCAAGAAGCAGGAGTTTATAGGCATGCCACAAGCAAACAACCACTTCAGTTTCAAACATACAGCCTCTAGCACAACTGGCTTTGACTGGAAGATTGTGGCCCTGTACACAGTGTAGAAACTGGCTTTCCTAAGTGATTTGTGTTCATAGGCCTCTAAATACCTTTCCCACCTATCACTGTGGCATCTCTGAAATGCCAAAGCATCTCCCTAGAGCCAAATGGGACCTGGGAGGTGTTACAACATATAGGTGTGATATGAGGAAACACGCAGGTTTCAAAAGGACCTGCACCCATGCAGCAGCACGTCTGCCAGTGGAACAGGACACCTGAAACGGAGCTGTCACCTCCTGCCAGCTGATGGCAGCTTGCCACGATGGTTGCAGGAGGTTTGCAACACCAAGTCCCAGGGGCATCCTATCCCCTTTCATTTCACTGAACCGTACGCAGCATGCTGCAACACGCGAAAGAGCTCCACAAGCTTTTTCTGGACGAGACAGCTTTTTTCTGTTGCTATGACAGGACAAAGAACTTTGCAGCATGTGTAGCCCAGGAGTAACTGGTGATGTTTTTAGACAGCCTACCATATGCTGAAAAACATACTGGGGGGGCTTCAGCTATATGCATTAAAAACAAGGAACTAAATTCTGCTCTGAGTTAACCCCAGGCAACCCCACTGACGTCAATGGAGTGTAACTGAGAGCAGAAGGTTGCCTGTGATCTTTATTTCTTAAGAGTTCACCTGCTGCTCGTTTGAAGCCATAATCCTTGGTGACATCCCAGTCATTTCCATGGGAGAGAGGCTCGTGCTGCAGAGATCAGGTCCCAGTGTGAACTTCATTCAAATTGGCATTCTTCACTACAGTGTTTTGGACCACGCCAGTATCTACCTGCTCCAGCAGTCTCACTGCTGGAGTGTTGAGAGGAGGGAGTCTAGGAGCCCCTAGGGCACTACAAAAGAAGGAGTGGAATGGGATTTTGCACATACCTGACAAGTTTATGGAAGAAGACTAGACAGTGAGAAGAAACTTCTGCAGGCTGCATCCATGAGATGTCACACTCCTCTATCCCATCTTTACAAGCATTGTCCAGTATTTTTCCTTAGGAGTTGGCTTAGCCCTGAAAAAGAGCTACAGCATAGGTGACCTGATCCAAAACACTGTCACATCCACAGGATTAGTCCTCTTAACTTCAGTGGACTTGGCCTGAGTGTCCTGTCCCTGCCTGTTGTTGATGCAGCATTATTAAACCTGTTTGAAACGAGGGCAATGTCTATAGTCTGCGGGCCTGCCCCTACAGCCCAAGTGTTTGGGCAGCACGATGTCCTTCCATCACCTAAGATATTGTGAATAATTAATGAATGGTGGATCATCAGTACAGCTTGTCAGGCAATAATACAGGTGGAGGTCAAAGCATTGCACCAAAATCTTTAGGTTTTGAAATTGCCTTGTGGTTAACTGCTTCATCATTTGATATTTGCCTATTGGGGAGGGCATGGCAGTGGACTGAATTTGCCTTATGCCCTGAAAAGGTGGGATAAAGCCAAACACTTTGACCCAAAAACCATACAGTGCAGAAGTCACCCTGGGTAATTCTGCGAGAGGCTAAGGGCCCGAAGATGGGCTTACAGCCTTTCCCAAGAGCCACGACTGCTGCTGCAAGGAGTGAGTGACTCCTACATATACCTGCGCTGACGTGCTGTCCCCAGAGGGCAGACAGAAGGGAGCATTTGTCCGGGTAAGAGTCCTTCCTCTCCTCCTCTTCCTGCATCCTACCCCAACTTCTGTGGGCCAAATTCACCTCTGAGGTGTCTTCTCTGATGGCAGCAGTCATGCAGCAGGACTGGATTTACGCTCCCCAATGCCATGCTTAATGTTCCACAGCTGCTGAGCAGTGCCTGCCGACACGTCTGGAGCAGGCTTTCCCACAGTGGGCTCCTCGCCTCAGTGCAGTCTGGGCTTGCTGAACTGCAGCCCTGTCCACGCCCACTCAGACAGGCCACGCAGCTCCACATGGTACCACCAGCTACTCCCCAGGGCCCTCCCTGCCCTACACCAAGGGACAGATCATCACATCACAAATCCATGAGTCCTCCCCAGACTTTTGGGGATGCAGGAAATGGTCAATGAGGGATGCACAAAGACCCATTCCTCTCTCAGCAAGGGCTGGAAAGCCTGCTTTCACTGACACCAGGAGCCAAATTCCTAGTAGTGTCAATAAGACAACTGAAGATGCAAGACAGAAAAAGCAGAATGGACTTGAATTTCCACAAAACATCTGCAGACTTTTAGCGGGGGTGAATTGTTATTGTTCCTTTGGCAATAGTGGAGCTATGCCAGTTTGCTTTTGCTGGAGAACTTGGTCTGTACTTCATATAGGGTTAGCATCACTGAGCCTTCAGCTGTTTGCCTTATCTGCACATCAGAGGTTCCCTGTGCAGTTGTGATGCTTTGTAAACTGCTCTGCTCTCCCGTGTCTTATCTCAAGCTGAAAAGCAAGTATTTCAGCCCGTAGAGACATTTTAAATTAAGTCTCTGTGAAGACTTGTGCCTCTGAGGCTGTTTAGCATCTAAATTACAACTTCAGTGGATGTAACTTCCTACTTTAACAAAATCATACCAGGAGCCTGATTCTGCATTTTAAATGTGAAGCTTCTGTTAAAAGTCAGAATTTTTTATAACATGATAATCCCATGTGTGAGATAAAATGCAGTTTCTCTTCACCAGGCCTAGAAGAAGTGAGAAGGGTCTGTCTAGAACAGCGACCACCACCCACCAGCCAACATTCATGCTACTGAACCACACAAGGTGGATAGCCTCCTGACCAACTGCTGGGAAGGGCCCATCCTAAAACCTGAGCCACCCATAAGAATTGTTTTAGCATGGCCCAAAACCCTGGCAAAGAGGTCGTAAACCAACAAATAATATGGACATTGAGCTGCCAGTGCTGGGAGCTGCTGTGCAATCTAAAGGTATGCACAGGGCTACAACGTCCACCTAAAGTCAGGGACCCCCTTTCAGTGCAGCAAGGAGACCCTGGCATTTAGTCCAGGAAAAAAATGCCTTTGAGGTATCTGGGTGTTTGGCTCTTCACCAGTGTAGGTGGACCACACTCCTGCTCTCCCCCTCACGCGGCTTTTCACACCAGCAGGAGCAATCTGGACAGCCGTTCACAGATGACAGCCACTTTCCTTCCTACGCCCAGCTGAGCTGGGCAGTTATTAGGCAACTGTCCACAGCTCTTTGCAGAGCCCGGCCCTGGCTCTGAGGGCTGCCGTCACCGCTGACAGCTGGCGGTGCTTGTCCTGTGCCATGCGTTTGTCCCAGGAAACCCCTCCCAAACGCTGCTGCCTATCCTCTTTATCCCCGAGCTGTAGCAAAATGATCCGTGGTGTCACACTTCGATGGAAGCATTGTCTACTTCCCACCCAGTTCTCTCCTTTGCCTACTACAAGCCAGTAAAAGCATTGCACAGCCCATCAGGGATTGCAAATGGCAACACCGCCCACCAGAATCATCAGGAGTCAGAAAATAGGGGTTGTTTTTCTTCCAGAAGCCACCTCTGGGTGAGAAGGACATGCTCCTGGGGCAACAGACAGCTTCGTCTCCCCAGATACTGGGCCAGCAAACAGAGGAATCTATTGCACCTGTAAAGTCCCAAAAACACAGGGGATGGCTCCACGTAGAGTCAAGGTGCACACATGGTACGTCACCACAGTTCTGTTTGTGCTTTCAGACACTGGAAAAAGAAAGTTCCTTGCTATGCTTGATGGAATTTGCATCCTGAATAAAGTTTTGTGCCAGAAGTGATAGATTTAGCAACCACTTTTTTTTTGTGGACAAGCATGATTTTGAAACTGTAAACGTGCTGTAGGACATTTGTTAAGGCATCCCCAATGACAGATGCATGGCAGAGGCTCCTGGGGGCTTGTTTCTGGAATGTCAGCAATGCATTACAGAGCTACAGCGTTCAAAACATTCAGAGAAACAAAAATCCCTGAATTAGGCAATGCTGTCAGGCTGAGGAAATAAGAAATCAAGCTGAAAAGCTGAACAATAGCTGTATTTTTGAAAATACACTAGTGTCCCTCAGGCACCCAAAAATCGTGAGTCAGGTCTTAAAAAAATCATAGTTGGCTTAAACATAATAGTTGGGCGGTTTAGTGACCTTGCATTGTCTGCGCTATTTAGGGTTACATTTCTAAGTTCTTCTGGAAAAACTAGAAAACGAACTTTATTTTGTAATAAAAGCAGAGTTTCTTACATAATCTTATAGCCCTAGGGGCTGAGGCATTAAGCAGAACATCAGATAATGTGATAAAATCCCAACGGTTGGAAACACTGAGGCAAAACTAACTTGTGTAGCCTTGGCAATATGTTTGGGACCTGATTCAAGAACCCACATCCACTGGAGTGGTGTGCTGTGGTGGAGTGATTCACAGCCATAATTTTTCCATGCTGCAGTTTTCAGATGGTGGCTGTAAGAAATTACATGATAGCCCTGTTCCAGTCAATAGGAAAAGTCTTACTGAATAGAAGAAAAGCCCCTGAGGGACAGACTTGTGCAGTGACAAATTAACTAGCAAAACAAAGTGTAGGGTTTCAAAGGACCTTATGAGGTTTTAGGGGCTTTACTGGGGGAGAATGAGTCCCACTGTATTTCAATAGATGCAATGGGTTCCTCTGAACTTGTCCCCTGTGTATCACACTGTGGTGACATTCATGTGTATCATGAGGTTTGGCTAGAATATATTTATTTGCTAACAACTAGGCTTTTAAGGGCACCCAAACCTCGGTTCAAAAGCAAGAAGTCTCAGCTTCTGAGACTTCCACAAACCTTTGCAGATGCCCAGACTCCCGTAGCACAGATCAGAGTTCTTCCTCTCATACTGGCAGATGGCCTGGGAGCCCTGGATCACCACCATCACACTAAGGATGGACCTGGGATCAGTTTCCAGTCTTTAAGAATGTCACTATGCACTTTTCACAGGGAGAAACAATTCCTATATTTGACTGGGGACAAGTCCATATTTAGAAACAATTCCAGAAGCATGGACTTACCCTGAACATCACATCCTCTACATGACTATTTTTTTTCTGGAACACAGGTAACTATAATCCTCTGCCAGACCTTTCATTCACCCCCTCGGATACACCCACTCTTGGTTTGTTACGATATATCACACAGTGCACAGACCTACAGCATGTTTTTCAGAAAGTGTGTACCAATACTTCCAGCAAGTGCACTTCACTACAGTTTCTTCCCCAAGTGATGCTGCATCTGGCCATGGCCCTGTAGTACCATATTCATTTGCTAAGAAAAGAGATGCAGCTCTTCCTCATCAGACTTTGCCCTTAAAAGTAAAGGTGGTGCCAGTACAGCACTGTGTTCTGAAGCCATCCCCATCTGCTGCTCCCTGTCCGTCAGGAGCATAAAATTACACAATCCTTTCTGTGCAGCTCATATTTGAGCAACTGCAGTTATGTCTGGACTGTATTATGTGAGCTCAGAGGCCTCATGGACACAGGCTTTGCCCCAGCCCAAGCTCCTACAAGGTTTCACGAAAGATCTGTGGCCCTTCCTGCGTGCCAGCCAAAAACTTAGATTCATCAGCCCTGCCTCCAGCATAGCATGATTCAGGCTGTCACAGACAGTACCTCACGTTCAGTTAGGTAAGAGAAGTTGGTGCAAGGGCTAATGAAGACCTGCAGTGCTGTGGTAGTGACCCTGCTGTGCTCTCGGAGGCTGTACTACCTGTCTCTGACAATGGACATCCTTCTCTGATGGCCAGGTGAGATGGGAAATGCTCCTTTGCCTCCATTCTGCAGCAACTTGACCTCAACATCAGTACTGGGGGAAGAAACCAGCCATGAAGTTGGCTATGACAGTAGGTGCCGCTACTGCCAGTGGCACAGCACATTATACATGGCAAGGAAGGAGTTAGCACAGGCAGCAGTGATGAAATCAAGTGAGAAGCAAGCCCAGACACAGCAGACAGAGAAGACAAAATGATGGATCCTGAAAGGTATGGAGTTGGCCAGCGGTGTGAGGAAAAGCCTTGAGAGGTGAAGGCACTTGGTGGGCTGGAAGTAGGTCTCACAGACCAAAGACGATTGTGCTAGTGGAGAAGATCAGTGCTTGGTGATGTCTGGCTGAATGAGAATTGGTGTGGTTACCCTGACATCACAGCACATGCAACCTGCCCGCCCTTTCGGAAATGGCATCCCCACAAGGCAAGAAGGCTCACCTGGAATTTCCACCAAGTGGCTGCACACCACACATTTCCAATGCTGCCTACACTAGGAGAGGTCTGAAACCCACGCTGAACACCAATGCAAAAAGAGCAGATTAATTTCTCTTTAGCAGAAGTTCAGAGGGAGACGGAGAGACTTCCGTTGTTTGCTGCACATGAGTTAAAAAGCATATCCTGGGGATCTCAAACGGAGAAACTAAGGACTAAGGAAGGGTGCTTGAAGTCAGTAGAAAGTCTGGTAGAGCACACACCACAATACACCTTGTGCCTTTCTCACCATCGTGGGGCTGGCAGTCTGAGTCCGTTGCCAGCCTGCTGGCTTCGTAATGCTCTTCAAAGCCTTGCTCCAGTATGTAATCTGTGACCATCCACATCAACCGCTGGGCACCAGCAGCAGCCACATGACGTGCGGTCAAAGAGGCAGTGATCAAGTCTTGCCAGAGTAATAGCTTCTCCGTTTATTAGCTGCTGTCTTGCAAGATACCTCTTGAGAAGTCATTTTAGTGCTAGACGGAGGGCATGGAATCAGAAGTCTAGCCAAAAAACCCCTGACTGCTGTGGCCTACGGCGTGACAGCATTTCCCCAGTGGCGTTCAGCATCGTGAGACAGCAGGACCAGAGGCACAGAGAGTACTCATCACACCAGGCTCATGCAATGCTGAAGGGGGAGGATGAAGCAGCAATGAATAGGTCCAGCAGATTTTAACTCTGTTGGAGGTAACCAGTGACCTGGGAGTCAGCGTGACTGAATTGTGCCTCTTGCAGGATTTTCCAGGAGACACGGTTTTCCCCAGCAGTGTGGGTGCAGGGCTACCCAGCATGGGAGGAGCTGTATCACATACAAAGCACTCATACTGAGCAAACCCTGACACCTGGACAAAGGGATAGTCCTAAAACGGCTACCAAGGTGCCAAAAAAAATCTGTTCTAGTGATGTAGATTAATTTTGATGTCTTTATTCATTACAAGCATATTTTAAAAGTTAAGAAACAACCATAATTAAAAAAAAAATGTTGTTGTTCAGAAGTAGATTACCAAGACCTGTTCCACTTCTTTTGCAGAGATACACATCAATTTGAAAAATCTTTGAATTATAACAGGCAGTCATCTAGAGAAGCTTTTCCTAGGTCAATTCTTCTGTGTGTTGAATACAGATGATAGAATCACGGAGTGGTTTGGGTTAGAAGGGACCTCA
>NW_010274203.1:0-454 GCF_000690775.1 Eurypyga helias | reverse complement strand
GTCTGGGGCCTTGCACAAGCTTGTGGCCTTGCACGAGGATGGGGTGTGGTGTGAGGATGGGGCCTCAGAGGGACGTGGAGCCTTGTGCAAGGATGTTACCTCGCATGAGGATGCGGCCTTGCACGAGGACCTTGCACAAGGACAAGGCTTTGCACAAGGACGGGGTCTTGTACGGGGCCGGGGCCTCAGAAGCAGGTGGAGCCTTGCACGAGGACGTGGCCTCGCACGGGGACAGATGCTTCGCCCACCCGCTGCACGAGGGGCTCCCCCCGCGCCACGAGGGGCTGTGGGGCTTTGGGGGAGCTGGGGGGGGTTGGGGGGACCCGGCGTGCAAGCCCCTATCGCTCGTGTGCAAGCCCCGCCCCCACCGTCACGCGTGTGCAAGTGCCGTGGCCGCGCTGTTACACTCCCGGCTGCCCTCAGCAGACATGGCGCCTGCCCCTCTTTGCCCTCA
>NW_010274202.1:9718-40950 GCF_000690775.1 Eurypyga helias | reverse complement strand
CACCCCACCCCACCCCCCTCCCAGGCCCTGCAGCAAAGGTGATTTGGCTAATGTACACTGTGTAGGAGAGGACAAGGGAATAGAAAACGGATCATCAACAACAGCTGCGTATAAAAGAAGCAGCAGAAACCCCCTGTTGCTCTAGGACTAGTAGCTTTGCTCAGAACAGGACCATTAAACTGAGCCCCTGAGGAGAAGATGGTGGGGAACTCCTTATCTCTAGGACCTGGCTGGGTTTGGGGTAAACTTTTTTCTGACCTAAATGGTGTTATAAGGCACTTTCAGAATCTGCATGCATGTGTTACTTAAACCATCTGAGAAACTCAGATAAAACTCTAAGGTGTCTCTGGAGTTCAGGCACTTTTGTTAAAGAGTTCAACATTAAGTACGAAAACCAGCTTCATGCATTTGGAAAGGTGTTTCTAGATCTGACTGAGTAACCTCGTAGCACTAATCCTCCTCCTCCCCTGTCAAGATGTCCTCTCTTATCGTGTAGAAAATGCAGAAGTGTCTCTGTATCACCATGCACATTTGAGTCACAGAGTTTTTGAAAAGTGTGCCTGAAGGCAGCACATCACTCCTGAACCTGGCCTTGTAGTCTCAACAGTTAAACACAAATAACTCAAGCAGTTCCATTAGCCTTCATAACACAGTAAAAAGTAGAAATTCTCCTTTAAAACTTAATACCAGGGATCATGTTCATTCCCTGTCACAGCCATTAAATGGTACCAAGATTAAATTGTAAAAAAAACCCAACAAAAAAACCCCAACATTACAACAAAGATATAATATTCTTTTGGGATGAACATGCTCATTTTTTGTATAAATGGAGGCTCTGTTCCACAGAAGTAGAAATTGCTCAACTGAAATATCTACTTTGTTAAAGCTTAATTTATCATTAACAGCATGACTCAGAGTTGCCATAGGTCTACAAGGAAACAATAGGGGAAAATACATGGTCTTTACCCTGAATTCTCTGGTCTCACTGAAGGCAGACAGTTTTGAATGTTTAAAGAAAAAAATGGGTTTGGGCACATACTGTTGTATCTATACCAGTAAATAAGCCAAGAGTAGGGCACGGGCTTGAGGACTGTCTGATGACTGCACCTTCCCTGGCACAGCTTCAGCTCCTGTGACCTGGCAGTCTTGAGTAGTACTGGGCTAGGTTTGAAGAGAGGGACTATTTCCAAAAGGGAGCCTGAAATGTGTCCTTCCTGCTCATGGAGAAAGAAGGAGCTGAGTTTTGTGCATGTGAGAGAGACAATGCCACTTGGCTTTGGTTTCAGAGGCTGCTCTCTGGCTTATTTTATTTATTAGAAAAGGTGTAGCCTAAACTTGCATCTCTGCTGTCATGTTAGTTTTGACTTATGCCTGACCCCAGCCTAACTGCTTGTCCACACAACTCTAGAGGGGGGCTAGTGCTCTCGTTCTGGTTTGAGGGAAGCCAAGTTGGGAAAACCAAGAGAGTGGGACTGTCTCATCCTCCAGCTCTGCCCTCATGGTTGGTAAAGACCCAGTTGGTGCAGTCCAGCTGGCTAGAGAACAAGTGTGAAATGGGGTGCCTAACTAGCCTGACTATATTTCAGTGATGTTTCAAATACCGTAAGTGGTTTTGGTGTTTTAAACAACCAAACTATTTTATGTTTACTAACTGTGGGAAGTTTTCATTTTGTGTACCAAATGGTTTCTGTGGAAGCGATCTGAAAAACACAACAGAATGGGTGCAGTAGTATGGAATAGAAAGAAAATCATCAATGCGATTAGATATCAGGAAGAAGTTCTTCCCGGAGAGGGTGGTGAGGCACTGGAACAGGTTGCCCAGAGATGTTGTGGATGCCCCATCCCTGGAAGTGTTCAAGGCCAGGCTGGACGAGGCTTTGAGCAACCTGGTCTAGTGGAAGGTGTCCCTGCCCATGGCAGGGGGGGTGGAACTAGATGATCTTTAAGGTCCCTTCCAACCCTAACCATTCTATGTTTCTATGTGATGACTGGTCCCTCTATTGACATCTAAATATGTCTTCATAAAATAATTTTCTCTGAATTTCTCCTGCCTCCCCTATCACTACATTGGTCATGTCATTATGTACTGTTCTGCCCTTCCACTCAGATGTTATTTCCCTGTCAACTGGCAAAATATTTGAAAGCAACTTGTGTTTTTTCTTAGATTTAATGATTACTGGAAATGACTGCACAGACACAAGAACCTCAGTGCTCCAGAAGCAGGTGCTTAAGGGAAGGGTGTAAGACACATGGACACATATCTCTGCAGTTTCCAGCAAACAGCTATTAAAGGACTTTCTGAGCCAAAACTTATACCTTGAGTATCATATTAAATTGTCAGCAATGAATTTATGGTCTATGAATTAGTCCTTTTTTATTCACCTCTTTCTTAAGCCTACTTTTTAGATATTGTGCATTAATTTTATCATTTTTTCCCCAAACAATCACTAGATATGTTAAACACAAAATATGTGTTCATCTATGTAAGCTGTATGTTTTGTTCTGTTTCCTCAGTAGGTGTCCTTTTATGGAAAATCAGTCCATATAATCTGGGGTTATTTTATGAGTTCAGGGTATATTTTTAAAGAAAGAGCCTTATGTGGAAAGAATTTGTGTTCTACCTACAGCAGATTTACTACTGACATTAGAAACACATCACCAGCACAACCTGTAACCCTGACATTTTCATTAATCCCTCACAGTTAATTCCACTTGTGGGGAATTAATTGTACCATCAAATTATTTAAACAGGGCCTTACCATCTCAATATGACCTCCTTATATCTTTTTTGAATTCAGATGGGACAAAGTGGCTTTTAAAAACTGTGATGAAATCTCCCAAATGAGTAATACATAAACTGTATGCAGAAGAAGGAGACAGAAGTTCTGCAGCCATATTTAAAAGAATGTATCAGATTACCTTAATGAGATCTGATCAGCTTATCTAATTGGCATACCTGAAGAAACTAAGTTACATCCATAAAGTATGAAGCAATGTTAAATTTGCATGAGATGGAAACACTGGGTGTGTAATTGTTAATATATCTCTAGGCCAGGAACAATTGCAGTGAATGAGAAACTGTGTATGAGCTTTGTGCGCTCTAAGGAAAACCAACTAGATTCCATTTGCCTGGAGCAGAAATTATTTATTTCCATAAATATATCTAAAATATGTAGTAACTAGAGAATACAAACAGGGAATACTTGAAGGAGCTGATCAACTCCCTGTTGTGTCCAGTAAGAGTTTTCTTCAATGCTGAAGTTTCTTTTCCCTTTCTTTGGATGTTTAAAGTATTTGCTGTGATTGCAAAATATTTTTTGAGACAGGTTGGTTATTACAAAGGCAAAAGTCCAATCTTCATGTCTGAATCTCCAAATAATTGAAGTCCAAAAGTCGAAGATCTTTATTTCAACTTATTATTTCTGAACACTCAGGTTTCCTTAAATCAGTCTTTATCTGAAGGAGGAGGCTGATTTATGTTCTCATAAGTGTAACTGGCAACACAGTTTTGTACTGATTCATTTTACATTAAGTCCATTATGAGCAAGTAGAGATATCACTAATAAATTTTATATACTCTTTGTTTACATTGACATTGTTTGGAATATCTTCATGGAATTTTATTCCTAGCTTTTTCAAAGTCTCATGTCATCCTGTGGAAAGATGCAGGGCTGGGAGAAATTTATTAAGGAGACATGCCCTTGGTCAGTTCCATGAGGCAGTTGGAAGTAAACATGTTTTTAGTTTGTTTTTCCAAGTTCTCAAATATTTGTCTTAGCAATTAAATGCACTTCCTTGTTTTGTGATAGGTGCCTCATGGGAATAATGTTGCAAGGGTCTTCTTATGGGCTTGCACTTACCCCATGCAAAATTCTGACCCTTCATTCTGACTGTGGAGGGGTTTGTATTGAACAGGGGAAACCCTGCAAATAAGAATGGCTTGCACAGGAGTCACGAGGAGGATTCAGCTGACTAATCAGGTTTCTGGGGCCATTTTAGATGCTGTAGGGCCATGGTAGGTGCAGGCAGGACACGGGACCTACAGAAGACCTGTGACATTCCTGACTGGCAGCTGAAAGCCAGGCAGGACATGCCAAGGCACCTCATGACACTGGGTGCCTATGCTCAGGCCACTGAATTTCATACCATATTCTGCATAATCTCTTTGTCTCCTTCCAGAATTCCTCCTGTCCTAAACCAGGTGCCTGAGGGGTGTGATGACTTGCTCTCCAGAGATATCTCTCTTTTTCTATTGACAGTACTGAGTGCTTGTTGTCAGGGGAGGATGAAGGTCAATGCTGGAAACTTACTTGTAGATGGATAAATTTAATGGAAATTAAATGGAGATAGTAATATCATTCCACAGTGTATATCTATTCATGAAAACATATTAGGATTCCTTCAGGGCTTTCAATTATCCATCTTCTGCAATTCCAGTTTGAAAGCTGGCAAATATCCTTGCAAGTAGCAGTTATTTTTACATCTGATATTTTAGGTTAATTTAGTGCTCAGTTTCTGGAGTAGAATGAATATTCCTTAGGAAACATAAGCAGAGATTTACTTCTACTGGTCTTCAGTTCTGACTTGGAAAATCCAGTCAGGCTTGCTTGGTTGCCTTTTGGTTGTGGTACTACTACAATATATGTGCTTTAATTCTAGAGGTGAACAAGTGATACAGTTAATCTGGGGACAGCAGGAACATTCTTGTCAAATACCAAGCAGTGAAGGTCTGTGCTTCAGGAGATAGGGAATACTGATTATTTTTTTTAGATTTGCATCAAATGCACAGTAGATAAATTGGTTGGACCATGAATAAAGGAGTTCATTTCTCCTTTCTGAGGCTGACAAAAAAAATAATGATTGGCAGAGATTATAATAGTGTTTTTTTGAACATCATAACCTGATTAGTTTGAAACAAGAAACTCATTTAACAAAACTGCAAATCAATATGCTTGTTAATTCTATTCAAATTGCACTCTCTTCTGACGAACACAGCACACTATATGACAAAACCAGTTCTTCTACCTGTCTTTAGGTCAGCTGAGATATTAGCTATATGTTTATAGGAGATTAAAATCACTATAAAAACTTCCCCCTCTCCCTCCCCTCCCCCCCAAGTTGTAAAGACTTATCTTCTAGGTTAAAGGAAACATACTGGGTGCTCAGAAATTTTATGCAAAAAATTGAATTAAGATAAAAAGATAAAAATGTATTTCATTGCAACTCCTTCCCCCCTCCATCTGGGAGTCAAAAAATTGGGTAGTTGGTCTAAATTGGGCCAAGAAATCTACCTTATAGAGAGAGGCGATTCTAGAGGACAGTTCATCCTGTAGCAGGAGTCCGAGCCAGAGGGCATGATTAACTCTCTGGTGGTGCTTCTCTCTTCACTGACTAGGGAACACATCTTGATACCTGGATTTATGGCTACAGACTTTGGTTTGGCAAGTGTGATTGTCACATCCTTGCAGCCCTTACACTACAGACCTTGGGATGAGCTAGGCATTAACTCAGCTGTCATTTTAACTTTTAGCATGTCTATCCTTAGACGTACTTCAGGTCATTTTTCCTGCAACAGCTTGAGAACCAGCAATGCGGCAGTTAATACTCGGGGACTACCCTTCGTCTCTGAACATGAATGACTATATAAAAGTTGACTAGCTGTGTTAACCTAGAACCTGCTAAGTCATCTGTATGACTTCATAGCTTGAACTGGTAAATCCATGACTCCCAGGTCATATAAGAGTCAATTATATTGGGTATTTCTTAGTATAAACATGACTGCATGATGCTTTTAGATTGCACATACTTCAATGTCACATCCACAGGTTGTTTAAAGGGATAGAAGATTGCTTAAAAAGCATTGATGACTAACTGATACTGCCTTTCTTTGAACCGATTTTCATGCTGGAGAACATTGAGGAGATGATGCTGAGCAGCTTAAACAAGCTGATCTCAGCAAGCTGGGTTTTTTCTTTTAACAACACCAAAACAACTGCAACAGCAAGGCTGGAGGCCACCAGTTTCCTTCAGAGAAACCCATGTCTCAGCGTTCATATAACTGACGGTCAAAAACACGTAACATCATTCTGGAGACCTTTGGGGAGAGGACACAGCTTCCCCAAAAGTCCTTTATGCTGCTGTGAGATAGACCACTCCAGCTTCACCAGTGATGGACAGACATTGATGCTTCCCAGGCTCCTAGAACTGGAGATTTAGCAGCTGTCACGTCAACCGAAGTCTGCTTCTGGCAACATTAGCAAGCCCTGGGGATTTGTTTTAGGTTTGATGTGCTCTAGAGGCATACGTTGGTTAAGACCTTTGAGCTGGCTTTGCTTCACATAAAGCTTGGGACATATGACCCTTGCTAGATGTAGTTGTGACAGTTGTAGAAACTGCAGTCTCCATCCTTCATCTGGGGCTCCAAGTGCCATTAAAAATGTATGTCAAATAGGGCATCAAACACCCCATGTTCATTTAATCTTCAACATTATTAAACATATTCATTTTACACATAAGCTAAGGTGTTTTTGTTACATGTCAAAGCCATAAACTTCGTCTGCATGTTAGGTTTCAGTCTTAATTTTTTCCACCTTAAATTACTCCAGTGGGCAAAATTATAAATAGTTTCTGACTTTATTCAGTTCAGGGTTTATACAGTTGCTTTAAATACACACACATACACAGTATAAGCAAGACAAACTATTATTCTTCAATACATTTTCAAAATCTGCTTAAAATATGCATGAAAGCATTGAAGTTTAGCATGGGGAAAGAGGAGCAGCTTGGTGTGTAAGAAAGATATGATCCTAACTAACTCCTGCTGCCCATTTTTTGATGGACATAGGACATAGGAAGGGACACCTTCCCCTAGATGAGGCTTTGAGCAACTTGACCTAGTGGAAGGTGTCCCTGCCCATGGCAGGGGGTTTGGAATGGATGGTCTTTAAGGTCCCTTCCAACCCAAACCATTCTATGATTCTATGATAAAGACAATAGCATTTTCATTACAGATGTCACAAATAGCAGCTTATCCTTTTCTTGATGGATGTGCTGTTTCACATTTATGATTCCTCCATAACAGACTTCATTACATTTTTTCTGTTCAAGATTCGTCCTATAAAACACAGAATGCCCCGTTATGTGCTAACTCCTACTGAGTGTTGAACTCCTTGGAGGTTGTGACCACTCTGAACTCCCCACAAAAGTGAAGCCGCTTCAAGCCTCCTGGAGCTGAGGGGCATTTTGAGGACCTTTCCCTCACATATGATAGATAGAAATAATTTATTTCTTGTT
Organism: Eurypyga helias; assembly: GCF_000690775.1. Classification (NCBI taxonomy): domain Eukaryota; kingdom Metazoa; phylum Chordata; class Aves; order Eurypygiformes; family Eurypygidae; genus Eurypyga; species Eurypyga helias. Next base: position 33,657 of record NW_010274202.1, on the reverse strand, counting down.
TAATACTGGGCACATCTCTGCAGCGATGCAAAGCTATGTGTCTGGAACTTAAATTCCACGATTTCAGTTGTGTTTGTAAAAAACCTGCCACATAAACTCACAAAACCTCGGAAGGTCCATTTGAATATGACAAAGAGGTGTATACTTTCCATGTACTGATAGTTGGCTCATTTTTAAATTTCTTACTCAGCCACCATCTCACTCATTTAGTCTGAAGTTCTCTGGATGTTTCTTTACATAAGAGCTACAGGACTAGTGTTACTGAACATATTCACAAAAAATTACAACTGCAAAAATTTTACTTCACTCTTTCTCTTAAAAACATAGCAATTTTCTCCACATACTTAGGACAGCTTTCCGCATGTACTCTTGAATTTTCAAAGACAAATTATGCATGTTTACATCGAGTTATTTCTGTCAGTGGTTCATATAATTAAAACCTAAAGTTATTAACTACATCAGTGTCTATATGTCACAGTCACCTGGTAAGTTCAAATTTACTGAGTTCATAATGAAAATCTGTAACTCTCTCCAAGCACTATTGTTTCATTTTAACAGTGGTGAAAATAGTCCTGGATGAATCAGGGACAATTTTGTTCTACTTTAAAATGCCTCTCTTTCAGTGCAGAAGTTGATAATTTCTTACACTTTCAAAATCTCTGCTTGCTCCTTTGTATGCAGCTGTCACACTAAAATTGCTCTAGGCTTACGCCCTCAGCTTTGTCTCTCTGCACATGTTTCCAGAACTTTTAAGACCCAAAGTGAAGATGCAAAGCTGTTACTTTCTACTACTTTGGAAAAAAAATAAAGTCATAAAGTACCTTGCACTTCTTAAAATTATAGCTTTAGAATAAATTAATGCTTCAAGCAATTAGTACAGTGCAGTGACTTTAGTCTGCCCAGACTGACCTAAATGAAACTTTATTTCATTATTAGCTTGTTCCAATTTCATGGTTGATTCATGTTCAGTGAAAGTCCTCCAGCCTTATCAGATCTTCCACATCTAGTCCTGTTGCTGCTTAGGCACTTTTACAAGATTTCTCTTTGTTTAGTGTGTGGGCTGAGACTAACAGATGGATTTGCAGGATTATGGACTGGTAATACAAATATCCGTTAGCTTTTTTAGCAATAGCCCACCTTTATTCTGCCTTTCTTTAAATAAACCATAATAAAAATTAAATATTTTGGGGGAATTAGCTTCAAAACTAGATTCTACAATTCTAGCAGAAACCATTTCTGAAATTAAAGTAGAAATGTTCATAAGTTAATCAATTTAAAGACTTACTGTACCATATCAGCAGAACTTCTCTTTTTGTTAAATATTTCCATAAATCAACGGCATGTGAAAAAAAAAATAAAGTTTAAAATAAACTATATACGATATATCTTTTCAGCTGGTGGGAACAGGGGTAATTGTCTATTTGCTCTCATTTGATATAAATCCTCCATTAATTTTAGCATGTGATGACATTGATTTTGAATCCTCTTTTTCATCTGTTTTCTCAACATCTGTCTTTGTTTTGACACGGTGTCTTCTGTAAACACGGTAGCCTGGGAATCGACATATATTTAGTATTAAATAGAGAAATTACAACAATTACCTGAAAAAGACACTAATAACATGCAGCCATGTGACATTTTCCTTCCTGATATTGCTAAAACATTCCAACACGTCCAGATAGTTTCATTTTATGTCAACATCACTCATCCTTATAAAAGTACATTTAGAAAGTAACAGGGAAAATATTTTGAATTCTGCTTTTGGTAGTTGACTGTTTTGTGTTCCTGTTGTGTGTGAGGACTTTCAAATTATCTTCTGTATCCCTTGGGAAGCCTTCGGGCTCTTGGCTGGGTCTGTGGGACTGACCCTCACTTCTACGTAAGCCTTGTTTGGCAGGAGCTGGGACAAAGTGGTTCCTCTGTCCCAATGCTGTTGCTGCCAGAGAGGTTGGAGCCGGGGATGTGGCTCACAGGCTGTGTCCTTGGGGTTGTGCTTTGGTGTCGGGTACAATGGCTGGTTTGGGAGTGGGAGCCCAATAGCCACAGCTGGTGTTAGGGGTGAACAACAGGGACAAGGTCCCAGCCCTCAGTAGGTTAGCTGCAGCAGCAACAGTGTAACCCATGAGAAGTCTATGTGGCAGGAAAAAGGGACTTTTGCCTCTTATGGAAGATATTTTTTCTCATTAGCCATGAAGCTGATGCCTGTTCTCTCAACAGTTGATAGGAGGGGGACTTTGTGCACACTTGTGGGGATGGCCCTGCTCTGCAGCTGTGTGCCCATGCACCCTGACATGGTGGAAGAAGGTACATTTGCCCATCCTCAGCCAACGGTAATAACAGTTGTGTTCACCAAGTACTCCCATGTGCCCCGCTGTAGGTGATGGAGGTCCCCTCCCTTGTGCTGAAAAAAAGGGGTCTTCCAAATCTTAAACTGAGCCTTATGTGTTCCTAGTCATGTACAGGGCACAGCAGTGATGCACTGTATTCACCTGGGTCATTATGCACTTAATTATTTTACATTCCATTATTTGTATCCCTTCTTGTTTTCTCTGTATCCATGAAAAATGAGACTGATAATAATAATGATAATCATAATGTTATAATAGAAAATATCTATGCTTTACCTCCCAAAATCAGCAGTGCAAACAACAGCTGGAAAATGCTGTAGACGACTGGGAAAGTAAACATCAGTTCAAGTTCTTCAGGAGTGAATGAGAGCTGTACTATAGCTGAACATAGCTGAGTGTTTTGCATGCCTGTTTCCAGAGACACTGTACGACATCTAAAGGGAATAATATGAAGACAGTAGTGAAATAGCAGCCTGTGGGTCCTTATGATTTTTAGTAACTTGGATAAGCAAGGAACATATAGTAATGTTGTTCTACATCACTACGGTCAAGGGCCTGTAGTGACAGGACAAGGGGTAAGGGGTTTAAATTGAAAGCGGGGAGGTTTAGATTGGATATCAGGAAGAAGTTCTTCACAGGGAGGGTGGTGAGGCACTGGAACAGGTTTCCCAGAGAAGCTGTGGATGCCCCATCCCTGGAAGTGTTCAAGGCCAGGCTGGATGAGACTTTGAGCAACCTGGTCTAGTGGAAGGTGTCCCTGCCCATGGCAGGGGGGTTGGAACTAGATGGGCTTTAAGGTCCCTTCCAACCCAAACCATTCTGTGATTCTATGATAATGGATAACTAAGAAAATTATATTCTTCAGCTCACATAGTCAACAAAACATTCCACAAGTCATATGCCTGTTACCACCAGAACACACACGATTTATGGCAGTTCAGCAATTGTAAAGGACTGTGATCCACCTTCCAGCCACATATGTGGCACTCACTATCATCTTCCTCTCTTGTAATGGTATTCTAAATTGTAAACTGCTGCATCTTCATGAGAAATTTTACTGCAGTCCCAACCCACTTATAAGTCAGGTCTGTCTCCCTCATTTGAAGTGTAGGACAGGGACACACGAGGGGAAGATGTGAAAGTTTAGAGGAAATTGTATAGTCATAATCTGTAAATAAAAATGTGCACAAGAAAAGTTTTATCTACACATAGTATCCCAGATACAGGGTTGGGAAATCAGTGACTCTGTAGCACAGCTAATGTTTAAGAAGCATTCTCAGCATCTTTTAATCATTAAATACAAGCTTTTTTTTTTTTTTTCTTTTTTCTTTTTTTTTCCCCTCCACAACCCAAAAAAGGCTACAGGTCTTTGTCACAGAGAATTCCATACCTGTGCCAAGACAGACCAGCTATGCGGGCCAGTAAGAATCCCAGAGAATAGCCAGCTGCTGGAAATATGGTGCCAATGATCCATATTTTGGGTGAAATAGTCCAGGAGCCTTTGTAGAGTATTCCCCCAACCACAGCAACGAGCACGACGAGGATTGCTCCCAAAATAGAACCAACCTGTGAGAGGAAAGAGGAAGTTCTGTGTGAATAAGGGACCCAAATGAAATTAATGGCATCGATCATAACGTCTTACATGCCTGTCAGTGTCTCTGAGTCACTGAAATATCTTCTTAAACATACAACATAAAGTTTATGGCAATGTATTTCACAGTGGGCAGACAGATTAGATAGCTGCCATTTTTCCCAAACAAGAGATGTACGAGGTGCTTTGGTGTGTGACTACAGATATAGATCAAGGCACAGCTGTAATAAGTACCTATGAAGATACCTGTAAAACTAGCATCTTGAAGCCCTTGATATAATTGTACTTAGAACTGGAGATTAAAAATAATTTCACAGGTATGACATGAGCGAGGAATGGTGCCCGCATTAGAAAGATTTCCCCAGAGTTGTTGGGAAACTGACAGTCTAATAGCTAATATAATGCACTTTTCCTTCCCACTTCTTGGGCAGTCACACTCTGGCCTTAGTATAGCCTGTGGTAACAAGATACTAGATGGTTAGTGATAGGAAATTATTTGCCAAGCAGAGGAGTAAATCTTTAACATGGCTGAAAATTCATGTTTGAAAACTGGCTCTGAGCTTGTATAACATCTCTACATAGATGTAGTCACTGTGTTGATCTTATTTCCTGTGGCTGAATGTAACTGAGATCTTTTCCGCTGCTTGCCAAAAAAAGTGATGACTCACACTCTTCTCAATGTCCAAGTTAAATGTCTGCTCTTATGGCGTACTTACCAGGGATCTCACCGGCAGACTTTCTGGGGCTAAGCTTAGGAGAATCTATTTCTCAGCTAAAAAGTGTACTCCCATTGATCTGGCTTCATCACTCTTTGGCTGAAGCCTATTTAAGAGCATTGAGTGAACAAGTACTTTTGTTTGACTGAGCTATTAACCACAGCCACCTAGGAAGAAGAAACATGGTCTGGCTGTGACAAACCCTTCTATTTCACCTGGCACACCGTCTTTGTGCTCTTATCTATTTCTCACCATATGGACCTTAATCTGACAGCTACGGCTCAATCTTCGCTTGATGCTTCATTGTCCTACATAAAGCAGCCTGTCAATGGGCTCTACAGTGGGTTGCTCACTCGCTCAGGGAGAAAGAGGATGAAACCATGTTTTACTGAGAGAACGAGTGCCTTTTCATGTGAGTTCCAGTCCATGCTTTTCCCTTAACTGATTAAACAGGAATAGTGGAGTTTTGAAACCAGCACTCAGTAGTATCCAAGTTCATAAGTAAGCTGTGAGTGCATTTAAAAATACAGCACAAGAAGCTAACAGTTCAAGAAAAGGAATTGACTTAAAAGGACGTTATTTGTGTTCTATACTTCCTGAGCTGATAGCAGAGAAATGGTAACAAAGTATAGGTAGAATAACAAGTTGCCAGCTTTGTTTTCTTTAAGAACACTTAGAAAATGTATGTGTTAACTAAGAATGGTTAACAAAGGCCGAGAGTATGCAGCACATCTGACAATTGCTTTAAACCTAAACCTAATGTTCCGAATGATTAATTTGCTGATAACACTGAAGGCAGCAAAGTTGTTGCTATTGTGATTATTTTGGTAAGAATAGATTTTGAAAAAAAACATGTATTTTTGATGCATCTGACACTATCTTGCAAAGATGTCTGAATTTTGTAAATATTGTTTTGTTATATTTTTTGTTATATTTTTTAACAGTTGGAACATTTTCAAATTTTTTTAATAATAATTGACTTCACACTCAAAATTTCCCCCCCTCCCACCAATGGTAAAGTGTTTTAAAAGTAGAAAGCTTTTTGTTTTTTAATCCAGAATGTTTTCATTTATTATTATTTTGCAGAGAAAAAATGCTTCCAGTTGACCTGAATGATTTTCCTTCCAATTTCAGTTTACATTATAAACTGAACTCAATTACTAACATAGTTGTAACCAAAGACAAAAGTAGGCTCTTTGGATAATGATGGTTTCTAATAATGTATGCAACTCATGCATGCTTGTGCAGGGGGAAAGCAATACATTTCCACAGTGTCTCATTTGTTTTCTGCTGAAAACTTCCTGGCTCTTATGAAGTCAGATACTAATACCATGAATAGCAATGTACTGCTTCAGTGGTGCTGCTGATTCCATAATTTGTCCATAATTACTAATGTTTCAACCTTATATATCCTACCTTAAGTATGATTTTTGCTTTACTAGGCCATCTGTGGTTAACATACACTCCAAACGAAACGGGAATTACAAGAGCTACCAGTGAAATCCCTGTAAAAAGAAGAGAGGAGAGAAGTTAAGCCCATGTATCATGCAGAAGTTGATGACAGGAGGACAGACAGCCATGCATAGTGGCTGGGGGTATGGAGCAAGGCCTCAGAGGATGTTTCAGCTATGCGCAACCAGAGCATGCATGCATGCTCTACCCACACCTGCCAATTTGCTTTTCTATAGAGTCTGTTATCTTTGGCAGCCTGTTGAAGTTAATTGCCATTCTGCTGAACTCCATGCTCATTCACCTGCATCAGAAACGCTGACAGAAATTTGAGTTTGCTAATCATCACTACCCTGTGATGTGAGTAGCTACGTTAAATGTTCATTTTGTCTGCAGGTGTTTTGCTACTGTACCATATCAACAACCTGTTTAGAGCTTCTTTTGTTTTGGCCTTCCCCCTCCAGTATTTATTTTGAAAGCACAAGCCATGTATGCATTTTTTTTTTCCCCTAAGACAATGGGAAAGGAAATTGAAGAATATGAAAATGACTCTGCTGGCTTTTAAGATTAGCATAGCATGGAACTGCACTTGATAAGCACTAGGGCCACAGCTCTGCGAAGCACTGGAGCATGTATTTCTAAATACTTTGAGTATTTTCTCTTTGTAGCTGGATGAGATTTTTGACAGGAAGTCAAATGAAGCCACTCCTGGTGGTGTAGATTGCAGCTTTTCAAAGAGACTCAGCAGTTTTAATCACTTGCTTAATTATCCACATGTGCTTAAGTACTTTGCCAGATTATGGCCTCAGCACTTAGCACTTGCAGGATTGTGCCTTAAAGCTGTTACACTTTCATCCAGGGGAGGCAGCTATTCCTGCCCAAATTATTCTATATTCTTATCCCAGTATCTTGCAGGTCTCCATTTGGAAAGAAAAACATACACAATCTCGTGATAAGTATCTGTACAATATTTATAATGACTTCACGTCTCTGCTCTGCAGAGTTGTGGGTGACATGAAGTGATCCAGGTACCTAATTCCCATGGTAGTTATTGGAAAGCTGGAGGATGAATATTTTTAAAAAATATGTGTAATTTCTTCATGATTCTGCAAGATGATTGTATAAAGGTAGTTGTTACTAGAGGGGGGATAAAGGAGAGAGTCAGAAGGGAAAGTGCTGGTTCACTGAACTCACCAATGCTGTCGTAGGGGAGCACAATTGTGTCAGAATCAGTCCACATCTTGGTGTAAATAAAAAGGCAAAGTGGCATCATCCCCATCGCAAGCAGTGTGGAGCAAGTTGTCATGCTGATGCTGTGAAGAAATTGGTTAGAGTGACAGTTCATCTCATGCTAAACTATAGTCTTTCTCATTTTCTTATTACCGTTTAATAGCTTATGAAAGGTTGGGCAAGAAATGCTGCTGGCTGCAGTCAATTTATCCTGTATATCAGGTTAGAAAAAAGCTAAATGGAAGGAATGACTTCTGCTGAAAGAAAAAGGAACATAAAATATCAATGTGTTCTGCAGCCACAGAACAATAACTTTTCAGTGCAAATGAGGCAGGCAGACAGGCAGCCATCAGGAAGGTCTGTTGGAAAGTCTGAGTGCTGCCTGTCCAGCTGACTTCTGAGAAGGGGGCAAGCTGGGTGGGGTCACATGGACATCAAATGAAGATTTCCATTATACCAGCAGTTCTGGAGTGTTAAAGTTGCGCTCCAAAGTCCACAGCATAAAACAAAAGGTTTCATCGTCTAGGATGTGTGATGTAATAAAATTCACTTTTCTGGCTTGTTTTGCTATAGGCCAAAGAGTAGATGCTGAGAACGACTCAATGAAATGAATGTAAGTATTTTTAGAATACTTAGAATTTGACTAGAATAGATAAAATTATGCCTACAAATCATACTCCTCTGACATAAAAATCATGAGAGAGGGTTCTAGTTAAGAGACTTTGGAAACTTCCTTATAAGCTTCACTTCTGATTTCTCTTTTGTGTGGCTTTCCCTCAGAAAAGGGACTACTGACCCCCTCCCACAGACTGGGCAGGCCCAGAGAAATCTAGAACAATTGATACAGAAACCATAGGAATATCTGCATTATTTTTGGTTCCAGTCACTCTCTGCTTCAGAGTCTTTGGATATAGCTTGGTAGGAACATCTGCCAAGAGAGTTCCTAAACAGAGAAAAAAAGAACCATGGGCTACAATTAGGGTGAGGTGAAGCCCCAGATGGATAAAAGAGCTTATTTTCCCTGTTTCCTTATTTCCTACATCTTCTTACTGTCCCTGTGTCAACTACATCCTCCTCCAAAGTCTGCCTGTTCTCTAACCCCAGTGCTTGTGCTTGCAAAAGTTTCCTGGGAAGCTGTGGAGGAGAGGAGATAGTGTTTTAGAAGCACTTGTTCTTGTGAAATACCAAGAGATGTCAAAACCAGGTGTCCCTGTGGGAAGCTTTAGAGGCTATCATCTGTGCCTAAATTGCTAACAAAAGTATAAAGACTCATACTTCACCTCCCTGTGATTATGAGCAGTTGAAAACTAATTCCTGCTCTAACACATGGTCCATCTGCACTGGGATGTTTTAAAGCAGGACTGTAGACAATGGTCATGAGTTGTTACATATAAATATAAAATATTATCACCTAAAAGCAAAACCTTTGTCTGATATGATGGGCAAGCTTCCTATAATGCTTTGCTGACTCCAGAAACTGGCCAAGATTCTTACACTGTTATCCTTCTGTTAAAAAGTGAAAATGCTTACATTGCTGTCTCTGCTGTACCTCCTGGTCCCTGCATTATTGTTACAGAGATCCTGGCCAAAAGCCTTTGATTCTTTAAGGTAAGGGTCTTTAACTGAAGAATAATCTTTTATAGGAATTTTCAACTTAATTCACCCTCTGCCAGTGTCAGGATATAAACTGTACTCATATTTATAGCTTCATCAATTTAGATTTTTACCACTGATTTCAGTGGCTCAACTCTGAACATACAGAGCCCAGAAAGCACAGTTTAGCTCAGTGTATTCTTCCAAGGGAAGATTAAGATAGAATTTCAGACTTGTGCTGGATATTTTTCCGTCTGTGGTTTCTTAGACATGTATTTATTGAAATAAAGTATCTTACAGATTCTAATATTATAGGTCTGTCCTTCACAGTGAGGAAATTGGTGATTAGTAGAGCTGACTTCATCCATAATTTGAAAGCAGGTATTACATTAACACCTGGATGTGACAGAAAAGTTCACTATTTTCAAAGGATGGAAAAAATGTCTTATTAAAGCTACAAATATTAACATTCTTAGTCTATTTGCCCTAGCTCCACATATTTCTTACATCTTTTATTTTTTCCATTTCTAGTTCAGATTGGCATATGATAAATTGGATGAATGCTCCAATTTGCATTACTCCATGGGAAACAGAGAAATGATCCTGTTTACTTTACAACAATATAATCAGGGTATAAAAATGAAAAGATGGCTCATTTTTAAAGGCTGTTAGAGTTAATGAACCTCCCCTATGGAATTTGCATCAAGAGTAGGGTTCACTTCTCCTGCGTGTTTGATGTCCTAGAACATGCCAGGTGCCTTACGTATCTGCTTCTGAGTTCAGAGCGCCCTGTCACTGAGAACATCCCACTTAACCACAAAGGAATTTTTTCACTACACCCTGTATGCAGGGCTGCCTTAGCGGCTTCCAGCCTGTAAAACTTTCCCTCAGTTTGAAGACTTTTCAGAAGGTGCCAGGAGCAGATAGAATTACAAGTGATTTTCATTTGCATTACTTCCCAAAGTGAAAATCTTTGCCTTTCTATTCATTGTATAGAACACAAAAGGAGGGAAAATATTTTTCCACTGGTGTTCTTTTTCAAGTACTATTGCATAGCCACTATTTTGCACACAGGATTCAGCTCCTAAAATCCTTTGTTACTTTCCTCTCCCGCTCCCCCCCACCCCAAGATCTTCTAAGAAACAAACCAACAAAAGTAGTTCTAACTCAGACAAAGATTTCATAATCCTTAGCATTTTAGAAGTCTTCATCAATGCTGTTCTCTGCAGCATCTGAAGATTTAGAGCAAAGACATTTTCTAATAGACACAGTTCTGTTGTGTTATCTTCCTGATGAATTCTCAATGAACCAAGGATGTTTGCTGTTCTGCTTACATTTACTACTATCACAGTAACCAAACATCTTTACAAGAAGGAAGCGCCACCATTCATGGGCCAGGAAGCTGAAAAAAAAGCATCAGTCAGTCCTTTTCAATATAAAGTTTACACTGTAAAAAGCCACATGAACTATTTAGAGAATGGCTGCTCTTACCTTAGGTCCATGTCTCCATCCACCCAGTAGGCAAGGATATTGGAGGCTGTGCCCCCTGGACAGCATCCTATGATCATCACCACGACAGCTTGAATAGGAAGCACGTTAAAGGCCAGGGCTAGCAAGAAGGCTGTGAGAGGCATAATTCCAAACTGGCAAAGGAAACCCACAAAAATGCCCCAGGGTCTTTTTACGTGGCCCCAGAATTTTTTAAGTTCCACATTGCAACCCATGGAGAACATCACCATAGCCATCATGACTGTTAGAACAGTACTTAAAATTATGCTCAAAGTTTCATTAAAATCATCCACTACCACACAAGAGATGCCATTGCAAATAGTAGCATTTGCTGGACAAGCCGTGGAGTTTTCTGCCAAAGGCCTAGCGTTAAGTTGCTGGGAAAGAAGGTACGTCTGCATTTTGAAATACAGAGCCGCTCAGTACATCCGAGGCAAACTTTCAAGCCTGTGTAAATCCTTGTTTGTCAGTGACTCCTTTTAAATGCTCCAGGAAGCAATAAAGTGCAATAAATACTTGCACACTGTTACTATTCTTGAAGGGTTTGGCACAGTGCTGATTCACTTAGTTATAAAAGTTGCACTTGCTGGGTACTGTGACAATCATTTATTCATATGATAATGAGGAATCCCACATCAAGAGAATAGCTGTGTTAATATTTAAGGGTGTAAAGGAGTCTTGTTGTGTAGCTAAGCACTCAAAAGGAGAATCACAGGAGGAAGTTTAGACTCCATTCTCTGAATTTCTTGCATGACTCCAGGAGAGCCACTAATGCGTGCACTGTCACTGGCATTGCAGGGGTCTGTGGGGTGGGAAGGGGTGACTGAGCCACGAGAAACCCCAAGCCAGGGTGCTGAGCTAGGATTTGAAGCTGCAGCTGTTGCTAACTGATGCAGCATTCGCCATAACACACAGGCTCCTTCGAATGCGGTGAGGTCCTTTTTTGGTCATATTTCTAGCATAACAGAAGTTATGACGGGTGTACCGTGGTAACTCCCACATGGCTGCATGCACATTTGTGTCAATTTTGGCTCCTAAGCACAACTTCCAGGTAATCCTGGCACTTTCTGCCAGGTGTAGGTGGTGCAGTCATGTTTTGCTCCAGCTTGTGCTGGAAATGGTGGGCAGTGAGTGGAGGAGTGAGGTGGGGGGAGGAAGAAGATGTGTTTGTGGAGCTGACTGTGGAGAGCGGAGAGTGGGCCAGTAGGGCTAGCATGCCTCTTTGGAGCTGTGGTACCCAGTCAAAGCCAACCATGTCCCCTTCAGCACAGCAACACATCCAGCATCCATACTAGGGTGAGGGTGCACGTCACCTTTTTTGCTGGATGTGGCATGAAAGCTGGGAGACAGGTTTCTCGTGCGTGGCTTTGGTGTGGCTCGGTGTCCTCTGTCAGCCCTGTGGCTCACAAGGGATGAGAGGCAGAGCAGATTCCCTGGGAACCTTCTGGTGTGTGACAGCTCTCGGTCATGCTCTGGCCGTGCGTATGGCATAGTTAGAGGTCTTGTTTGTATGTGGGACCAGAGGATCTTCGTGGAGTCCTCAGTGTACTTGCCTTCTGCTGCGTGTCCCTGTTCTCCCTCCCCTGTCTTGATTTCACATCCTTCTCTCATGTATGCTTTCCTACAGAAAAACATCATCAGTGAGCACCTAGAAATGTTTACTGTGCTTATCACCCTACTAGGTGCATGCTATGCAAATATTCATGCATTAAATATCAATAATTTTGTGCTAAAGATAACCTGCAAGAGCAAAAGAAGGCAGGAGAGCAGCCAGATGAGGTTGTCATGCCAAAACAACAGCAGCAACAGCAACAACCACAAAACATTAGAAAGCCTGGATAATTTTGACTATATAGCATACCTGAATCTCAGTCTCAGGTTTCTGAAAGACTACCAAATTCCTTCGATCTTTTAGTCTGTCAAAAGTTTACCCCTCACCCTTCCTCCAAAATTGGGAATGTTTTGAAGGGTAACATGCTAAGCCACAATTATCGTCAACGAGCAAGACTCCCACTGTAAGCCTCAGCATTTTGTACCTGACCTCAGTGTGCAAAATGGTAGGTGTCGCTGGGTTGTTTTTTCTTTTTTTTTTTACTTTAAACCATGAACTGTTGAGGGGGATCTGACCGCATTAGAAAGGATTTCCCAGCATGCTCAAATGGCACCTGTTTCTTTACAAGGGGGTCAGCTAAATGGCTGTATCTCCTAAGGCACTGTTGGGTGCCTGATGGGATAATGTCAGAGTATCTTTATCCTCCCAGGTAGCTGGCAACTCCTACCCTGTGATTAGTGCCACATCTGCGTGAATATGGTATATCTAATAGAATAAGTAATAAGGAGATGAAAGGAAGAGAAGGCTACAAGATTTTGGTTTAGCAGAAATCTTATTCTCCTTATTTTGCTTGCTTTCAAACAAAATGTTTTAGGAGCCTTTGTATTTCAACCCAAGTGTTTTAAAGGGCTAGTTAGGTTTTAAAAGCATGTCTGTATTAACACTTTCTATAAAAACAGTATCAGAGTCAGGATTTGCATTTGGATTTGCTTCTTGTCGAAACTAAAATTTTTGACTAGAGCATCTTGGAATCTCCAACTAGCCTGGAGGCTAGGAATGACTTGCATAGGTCTGTAAATACCTCTGATGCTGTGGGAAGCCAGGGTGAGTGCTTTGGGAGAGGAGGTGGGCGATCTCCAACTTACAGCAGCCCTGTCTCAGGCAGAGCCTCATCGAGGGAGCTTTGCCTTCGCTTCCATCCTCCCTCCTCCTGACAAGTGCATCTGAGCTGTGAAGGCACGCTCAATGCCACCCCTCAAAACAGCACAGAGGATCTGTCCCTGGTCTACAGCCTCTCCTGAGAGGTGAGAGTGTCCAGCTCTCATTTTGGAGTTTGGCTTCTGGAAACGGAGTGGAGGGGGAGACCTTCCTGTTCAGGCTTTGGGCTCGACTGAGGACAGGTGGGACATCAGCCACTCCTCTGCACGGTCTTTTGCAGGTTGTGTGAACTTTATCTGTACTTACTGCTAGATTTGCCTTGGCTTTTCTCCTCTAATGTCAAAGGGATGGTTCTGAGTCACTAGTCCATCAGCTAACTGTATAAAACTGTAGATCACAAAAAACCCTTTCTGGGAAGAAAATTGAGCCCTTCTGAATTCAGCTCATTATTAGGCTGACCATGACACAATTTAACACAGATGCTAATATCTATTTTAAGAAATCCTCATGTGTTGTTAGGCAACTAAAACCATATCCAAGACATAGAAATATTTACAGGCACAGTTAAAACCTCAGTGTGTCGCAGGAGGTACAGTGTTATCAAGTAGGCAGGCGGCTCTCTTAGGAGTGCTGGATTTTAAACATTCTTCTAGTCTGTTTTGCTTTTTACAGTGTGCTTCTGGGATTTAATCTATGTGCAGGCTAATACATCAACAACTCCAAATTTGGCTGCTCTCTGTAAGCTTCTCTGACATCCTCAGGGAAAGAAACATTTCAGAGGTGGTTGTACTGAGCTGTACAGCTTCTGGTTTATTGCCTGTTTTCCACTCGGCTTATGCTGCTTAGCTGGTGAGATGGACTATGTACTGCTCTGTGAACCAACCTGGCATCTTTTGCCTATTCCTGTTGTGTGTGTTATTTGGTGTGATTCTGAGCATCTGTCACTGACGTTCAGAGAAGAAAGCAGCAGTGAGCCTGGTGGCCTGTCAGTGATGATTGCCCTCCCTGGTCTGATTCTGGACACTGTCTGGCGGCATACATCAAAAATGAAAACAATCAATACTTAAACAGAGAAATAACAGCCTAACTGTCTGTTGGCAGCCCAGCACTACCAAATTGCCATGATCTGCACAGTTTTCTTGAATTTCTGTGGTGATGACGTTGTCAGCTTGGACAAGTGAGTTTAGCATCACTTCAGAAACAAATCCAGGCAGATGAATCCTGTAAGGATCTGTCCCTGTGTCGACAATTAGGTAATTGATTTATCCATTAACTCAAGCAGTGATAAAACATGAATAGCAGTAAGTGCATACAGAGCCCTGCACTGGGAGAGACAATTTAACAGTTTGTCTTTTATGGCTGTCTGGTGCTTATTTCTGTGATGTTTCTCTTAATGAGACTTATGAATCTTCCCTGTCTCCTTAATTCAGACTCTGAGATGCTTCTTGGTATATTTATGTCTGGGTTAGAAGAACCTTTTCTTTCAGATAATTGATTTCCTAAAGGCAATTACCTGCTTTATACCACCATCTTTAAAAGAGAGAAAACAGTTATACCTGGTAATGGTGACCCTGTTTATAACTTTATACTTTCGTATAACTATAGATGGAAGATTTTTTTTGTTTGTTTGTAAAAAGTTGTAATACATGATTGGAAGTTTATAGAGAGAATAAGAAAAGAAAATCTCATTGGAATAGCAGGAGAGAAACTTCTGACACTAAAATACATCTAGCTCAGGATAGCATCCTAAAGAATACTGAAAAGTCAGCTGTAAAACTGACATACTGAACCTTCACATTTACATTTCTGCATTCATTGTCTGGTGCACACGTCTACATTCCACCTGTTAGACTCTTGAGCTGAGGCTCAAATGAAACACCAAGGGCATGGCTGCTCTTGTATTTGGCTGTTGATGAACTCAGCTTGGAAAAAAAGCCTGATGTGTTACTTACTTGGGTGACAGGCAAAAGTAGTTTTCTGGTGTACTAGCCCTGAGAGCTGCACCTCATGCCCATGGCTGAACTCGGGCACATGCTAAGTAGTTGGCTTGGGGGATACAGTTCTGCTATGATTTGTCAGAACTCTAAATATAGTGTGTGCAAGGAGAAATACATAGTGCATTTGTATTTTGTGATATGTTTCAGCCTTGCCTATCTAAACCATAACAGAAAGGGCAATATTCCAGTGTACCTGTCTTCAGCAGCCAAATGCAAGAATTTTCAATTGAACAGAACGTCTCATCCTAAAATTGCATGGTTACTATCTAACTGTAGGTAAAAGTGTGCAGTTTGAAAAAAAGAAGTCCTTTATAGTCTATGGCTTTTTTTTTTTCCAATATGTGTATGAGGGCAAGTCTGCATTTCCATGCTGTTCAGCAAGAGCTGTCTGCTATGAGACAAACAATGCAAGTCTGCCAAAACATAAGCCAGCTTTTTGTCTGCCAAACTGTAAGAGTGACCTCTGACATCAATTAAAAAGTTGAAAGATAGGTAATTTCATACTAAATCAAAGAAGTGAGTCATGCTACCACCTATAAAGGTATAAATTTTGAATGATTCTATTGGGTTGCAATCCCTTTATAAAAGCATGTTTCTCTTGTTCCTCAGTAAGGATTGACTCAGACTTTGAGGGCTAATACACTGTGCAAATATTTCAGTGCATTTACCTGGCCTATCAAGGTTGTAATTTTAATTAGAAGTAAGGCTTAATTTGAGATTATTGAAAAAAAAGAATTAGATGTTTAAATTCTAGATCAAATGCTTGATTGATTTTAAAGGCTGCAAGGTTAAAGAAAAATGAAGTTATTATCAGAATTTTTATTCTCTTGGGACCAAAATGGACTCTTTTAATTTTCAGAAGAAGGGAGAACAACTTATACTGTTTCTTGTTTGCAGTTGTGTTGGCTTATGACATTTATCTTCTGGCATGTAGCAGGGAACTGGTGTTTTTGCCTGCAGTTCTGATGTTCTTTCCCATCACCACCTAAGTCTGGAACTTGGCTGAACCTTGTAAAAATTTTATTTTGATAATTGGTAAATAAATATGATCATTTGCCTTTGACCCAGATTACAACAATAATAATATAATTGAATTATTCTATCTGTTATTTTGAGAGGGTATTTTTCTTTAGAATAGGTTTAGTCTGGTCGTCATCTAGGTGTCCCTACCATATGTGACTTGAAATTGCCTGAAGGATCAGTCATGGGTTTGGATGTTATGTCCCTGTTAAATACTGGAGCACATCTGGAGCGAATGTAGTCAGCTTTTGGGCTTAGCTGTAACCTGTTAAAAGAAACCAGTTTGCACAGACCAAAACTGCTCTGCAAACCAAACTGACACATAGTAAATGGGGATTTACTTCAACACTGAACTAATGCTCCAGGCCAAAAGAACAAGGCAGGTGGAGCCTTAGGGTATGCATGTCATCTGCACTGGGCTGGCTGATGTGCCACAGGCTATGGGAATTTTGTGTCCTGTAGGGGTGGTGGCCAGGTGCAATATCCCAGGGCATCAAAAATGTCATTAGACACCCACATTTAGACAGCTGAATCCTAACCTGGAGAGCTGTATTGGAGAAGGTGAATTGTGCCCTGATGTTCCTGAGGCTCCCCGCTGAGGGTAAGGTAAGTCTCATGGAACAGCTCTGAAGCAAACAGTTACAGTGGGGATGTTCAGAGCTGGGTTTTATATAGCACATCCTTTAATGAACATAGAAAACAAGACATTTGAGAAGAAATGTTACTAAGTTCCTGCTTTTTGTTTGCCAAGCTGTTGAACAGGGGCAGAAAACCATGCAGCTGGAATTGCTGGAATGGGAGAAAGAAGTGAAGAAGAGGAAGTGCAAAAGTAAAGCTGTGGGGGTTTGTTTAGGTTTTTTGTTTGTTTGGGTTTTTTTTTGTTTAGTTGTTTTTTCATCATCCCCTTCCAATTCTTAAACAGATGTTTTGCTTGAAGGCTTTATTAATGAAAACAAACAGATTTATTGATAGAAGAGGCTATGCCTCCTTCTCAAAACTGGGTTGTTCTCTGTGAACATGGGAGATGCAGTTCCTTAGTGTCTCTTTTACTGATTTAGAGCAGAGATTTGAACTCAGGCCTTCCACATAGCATGTTGGGAGGTGCTGGTAGTCAGTCTGTCTTGAGAGGAGCAGTGCAGTTCAGTGGGTAGACCTGAGACCCATATATTCCACCTCTAATTTTGGTATCCTACTTACCAGGGACTATTCTAACATCCTGTAGTTTTATGGAAAAATCTGGGTCAGGTGAAAATAAATTTTTTCTGGTAAATATAGAAAATTGTATTCTTCATTAAAACTGTCTTGGATCCCTCCGAAGTAAAAGGCACGTAAGATTTAACTAATGCTGATTTTAGAGCTTTTTCACTGCCTGTGATGAGATGTGAGGGAGGGGAATCAGATAATGGAAGTTTTTGCATGCTTAAGATCCCATTTGTGCTAGATGGGATTTACAGCAGGGCCATAGTAAGTGCCACTTCTCACCACTTCTGGTTTTTTTTTCTAATATTTCTCATCATCTTTGATCATATGGGACACGCCAACATTGCGGGCATGGAAAGAAGAAAAATCAAAGTGCAAAAGTGTATCCATTGCGTATACATTGCAATGTCCATCAAAAGGGGTGATCCCACATAAGCATTACAGTGGGGTGGGAGCTGTCCACAGTAATCAGACGCAAATGTTGTTGGACAGGTCTGTGACCTCCACCCGCTCCCCTTCTGCGCTGCCTCCTAAAACACAAGAACTGGCGTAGGACCTGCCTCCTGGCTCCCCTTTCCCACAAGTCCTGTTCTCTCACGCCCTCTCTCCATCCTAGTGAGCACTGAGTTGTGTGGCAGGGTTCCTGCAGGCGGGCTGAGGAGGGCTGGCCTGGAGCAACCCACCGGCTTTGCCCAGAGCACTTTGGAGATGGCTCACAGGGGTCTGGCTGATGCAAGGTCAGGTCCCTGAGGGCAGGGATGGCAATTTTAATGTTGCTTCTCCTCCAGCTCATGTGAGTTTTTTAACCAGTGGGCCTTGGGATAGAAAAAAGAGCAGAGATAGCAGATGTGGTTTCTGCATGTTAGTGCACCTTGCCTGTTCTTTATGTCTGTCGGTAATGATGGCGGAGCTGGGGCACAGTCAGGCATAATGGACAGCTCAGGGAAAGCCTGAGGATTTCACCTGGAATTACACTCCTGCAGTGGCAGCCTGTTAGTACAGTACCCATGGCTCTTCTTGAAGCATGCATGCTGGCTAGTGTGGAGATCTCTTATGAAAATGCTTACATCAAAATTATTTCTACCAGTTCTTTTTTTGTAATTACTTCCCTGAAAATATAAACCATGCCTTTCATTTCTGACACAGCTGAATGTCTCTTCTTTGGAATGTAACAAGTTAAAAAAGTGTGTTCATCCCTTCTTTATAAGAAAATGAATTTATAGATCAATATGTAAAAATAGACATACATAACCACTACTTATATACATTTATATATAAATTGCATGAAACAGGAATAATGTTTAAATATATGTGGGGATGTAGGGTTTATTTTTTGGAGAGAACATCTGTGCTTTCTGAGAATTTCCATGTGACTGAAGTGACTCATAAAAATTTCCTATCCTTTTCCTTCAGTAAATTACAAGAAATTACCTTTTTTCCCCCTGCTGCTGAAGTAAGTAGAGGCAGTGTTAGCTTTCTGCTCATTGAGGTTTTCTGTAGCTATTTCAGTAACATTTATGTTCTCTTTATGAGGATTTTGTGATCAGTCAAAAACCTGGTGAGCTACTGTCCAGTCTCATTAATTAGGAAAAAAGTCCAAGTGGTTTTGAATGCATTTATCAGAAATGGGGACATGTAATCTCTAAACTATGTTTTTTATACTCCTAATGATTCTTTTGCCATTCAATGCAGTTTATCTATCCCTTTGCCCTCCAAGTCTCAGTTTGCAAATCTAAATGTATGATTATTTATCCACACATACAATATTCCAGTGCAAAATATTTGAAACATGTTTGCATGCTTTTAAAATCTTCAGGTATTAACTGGAGGAACTTGCTTTCTTTGTCTTCTGGTTCCTGGGCACTTAGACTGTTCTTTAGTGCTGTTTTTGAACTCTCTTACATGAAGCCTGGTAATCTTAAGATGAAAATAAGGATGCACATGCATGGAAATAAACATCACCGTGTGACTTCAACGAAATTCTTAAGTTGGTGAAAAAAAAAAGTTATCTGTAAAAACCTTTCAAATGGGTTTTAAATAAAAGTGCATGGGCACAAAATACTAATGTAGCCATGGCTTTTGCAACAGCCAGGAATATAATATTTATGAGTGGGACTCATTATAAAAGAAATGGGATGGCACTGTGCTAAGCAATGTATCAATATTTTAAAATTTTATTAACTCTCTTTTAAAATACTTTGAGTACTTTTTGTCAAATAACAAAGTTATGGTTTGAAATAATTTTATCTACAACTCTAAATGTGAGGGTTTAACTCTCCCCTTCTTTTTTTCAACCAATATGACCTGGAGGTATCTTTTAGTGGAAATAAAAATATTGAAAAAGGAAGCCTTAAGAGTACAAAGTAGGTCCTTGGAGACTGAAGTAATACCATTAGTGGACAAGCTGAAATAAAAAAGCAACTCCAGTTTAGACACGCAGCCTGGTGAAGTCCATTTACATTATAAAATATTTGTCAGAAGTACATATTTTTTTAAATAGGAAAGAAAAATCCCCACTGGAAATAAAAGTGAAAAAGTCTAAATTTTTTAGGTCATCCAAGAATATGGTTAGGAGAAAAAAAAGGAGTAATTCCAGTTTAGTGTCAGCATCTGAACTAAGTCCTCTTACTTTTCCTCTCTGCAGAAAAGCTGCTATTTCTGTAACTTTTATGTGGAGGAACAGTCCTGTCAGATGCTCAGTTTATTGATGTCATGCATGTGTATTCCATGGTGAATGTCCTGCCCTGGTCCCTCTGCTCAAGGCCAGGCAAGGGTGACACAGTTCGAGGGTACTGCAGGATGCAGTGGGGGTGGGAACCATCCTGTACGCTGAACAGGACAGTAACAAGGAAATCACCAAAGCAGCTCACAGGTCTCGCCACTCAAAGCTTTTCTTTGGCGTATGAACTTTTCATTAACTACACGTTGACATGGAGATTTGCAATACACTGGATGTGGGGGTGGTAGACCTTTATCTCTTTAACCTGTCTTACCTGATGTGCGTCCTTTGATATCTAACTCCTTCTGATCACTAGCAAGAACGAAGAAAACCCCTTATTAGCTTTGAAGATTCCTAGAGCAAAGCTTTTAAAAACAGTCTTGGAAGTAGGAGATAGATAAATTCATGTCTATGTATGCAATATACAAATAGTAGCATGGGAAAAAAATAAGCTGGAATTTTCAGAGGTAAGATAGGAATGTCGCTAGGCTTTAGATACACCTCTGCTTGCCAAACCCTGTGTGTCCTGACAATATAAACAATGGAAGCTGAGAAGTTCAAGGGAAAAATGTTTCTGTGTGAATGATGTCACCTATATTCAGATAACTCTAGTTAAGAGAGAGACCATGACAGACTTTCTATCACAGGCTTTCTAGCACTGGCATTATTTGGAAATCAGGATTTATTCAACTGAGAGATAAAATACTCTCTTTCTAATAAGGAGGGTTCTTTTCTTCATGTCCTACAGGTCATCAGCAATTCTTAGGCAATATCAATTTTCTCCTGATTCTGTGTCTCAGTGAATGAGTATTCTGAAGGTCTCCTTTTGTTTTCAGAGCTGCTTGCACTTGTGTTATCAGCACTGAACACACCTGAGCAAATTGGGCTCAGTGCGATATTTGATAGGCAGAACTTTCCAGGAATCCAATGGCCCTACCATTGCCCTCTGTGTTCGTCCTTGGTGGGACAATAGTGGCAAAGGCAGAGAGGCAATGATTAATGCCTCATCCCTGGAGCCCTCTCTCCCTCTCAGGTCCCTCATTGTCTCTGGCACAGGATATTTTTGCACAGTGGAGAGAGAAGGGGTGAGATAGGAAGAGATGCCTTCGCAGCTGAATGAGACATTTTCCCTTTGTTCCCCACAAAAAACATCCTGAGGTAGCTGCAGCTCCACATGCGATTAACTGGATTCCCAAGGACTGCCGCAGTTGAGCTGGTTGACTCTGAGCTTGTTGCTGCCTCTTTTTCTCTACCAGCTCTCCTGTTTGTTACTGAAAACCTTATAAAGAGGAGAATTTAACCCTCTGGTTTTGCAAGTTTGATGAGGAAGCTGGCATGTCATTTTGTCCTTTTCCTTTTCTTCACTCTTTCTGAGTAACAGGAGGAGCTCTGGCATTGTCAACAGCATGCTGTAAGTGCAGTGGGTTCAGCTAGGGCTGAGGGCTAGGAGTGGAAACATGTTGGTTAACTTAAAGTGATCAGGGGAAGGTAATTGTGGAAGGGTTTTCTGGAGACATGAAAGCTTTCCTTCTCGGGCTCGAAGAGGAGCATAAACAGTGAACAAGATAAATAAATTGATAATTCCAAGGATTTTCTTTTTAAAGAGCTTTTTATCCTACATAACTATAAGTAACAGCGGATTTCTTTTTCTAATAAAAAATCTGATTCTGTGAGCTATTTATTCTGTTTTGAGACTGCCTTTTCCATCCCAGACACTTAAGTATGAACAGCCAGTTCATACGGCATTCATCGATTCTTCAGCAGTTAAATTGAAATGGGTATGTCTCTTCATGCTGTCATTATTCAGCAATATGTCACCATGGAGAGTCATTTTTACCTCAGGTGAAAGAATGGAGTATACTGAAAAGCTGCCTATTAGCCCGTCATCATCCATAACTTCTGATGTTTATTGCTCACTCACATGCTTTATTCAGAACCATGAAGCATATGTGTTTTTCTGATTTCTGCAGTTACGTTTGTTCTTTTAATGAAGTTCAGACCTGCAGCTCTATTGCTTTTTCAAAATTTTTGATGCACTTTCAGAATCATGATGGCCTCACACCCTCAAAGTAGCCTGATTAACATACAAGAAATTAAATAGAATTTAAATTCCTCAGAAAGCTACATTGAGTGTATGGAAGAACAATAACTGTGGAGATCTGTTAACAATCCACTACTCCGTTCAGCTCAAACCATGGGTATGTTCAGACTTGCCCTGTGTGGGAAGCTACTTAGATCGAAGCTGTGTAAGGAAGTGATACGGAGTAGGGAAAGAAAATAAAAAGCATTTCTTAATATATTGGCACAGTCAAGCTTAGGGCATTCAGACTTAAGCTCCTGAACTGTACATCAGGATAAATAGGTACCATTCCCATGGGTAATTATTATTACCTATTCAAAATCTGGGCAATATATAACTTAATTACTTCTAAGGCAGGGCAATCTCACCTCTTTGGCTTTTTAATATATATTTGTTATTATTGGACACTTGTTATTATTTAATCACTGTAAATTACACAAGTCTCCTGACTAAATGATGTTTGAATTAAGCATTATGATTTGCCTGTAACAGCCCTAAGATGGAGGCCATTACCAGCAATAGTTTGACATTTGGTTTTCACATTAAATGACACTGGGCAGCACAAAGTGATGGAAACTCAAGCAATGACAAAAAAATCTCACATAACAAAACCATGAAATGTATGTAGCCATGAGAAATATGGAAACAGATCATGACAATTCAAGGTAAGTACTTTATGAAGAAGTAGAATTTGTAGAGGTAGAAAATGTAACCGGAACCTTGGCTGGAGATTTTTTCATGTTGGGAGCTGTGGTCACCCCATGTGGTGGAAAGGCATTGGGGTACTGGTGTCACTGAGCACGGAGGAAGAGGAGAAGAAAGAGCAGATTAAGGAGACCTTATCTTGAGCCTGATGTAGCATCTTGCCCACTGACCATGCTGAGCCAGTAGTTCTGATGCTTATTATGGTCTGTCCCAATGGGTGTTTATTCTTTTTTACTTTTTACTTTTGTCACATTAATGTGAGCAATGAACCTAACAGTTATTTAGTTAAGCACCTACCAGTACTGTTTTCTCTCTAGCTTCTGGTCTAGATACTTTCACCTGCCATCTGGTGCAGCAAGAAGATTCTACCTATTCACCAGAGCCTCCTAAGTTGCTGCGTCAAAATTTTAGCTCAGGAAAGGAAGAAATGAGTAAAAGTGAATGGAATTGAAGAGCATTGGTCATGCTTTTTTTGGTTATAAAAGAACCCTCTTGCCAGAAATGAGGTTTTTATTGAAAATCAGTGAGATCAACCTCTTGAAATTGCTCATCATACTACCGCACCTTGATACCCCTCCAGGGGGGTTCTGCAAGGTGGGAAAATGAGACCTCCCACAATCAGGAACAAGAATCCGCCCATTGCCTGGGTTAAACACCTTTACAGAAACTGAGTGTTGTTTGTGTCACTTCTAATACCAAATCAGCATTTCAGTATGAAGAGGAAAACTGTAGGATTGTCCTAAATCCAAAAAACAAATGGTATCTCTATCTTCCTGCCTTTTCTGCATTATATGACTTCTCTCTACAATCCTGTTCTCTTGTCTTAATTTCTGGTGAAGTACAAAGTGTTAGTGAAACATACTTGTTCTGAGTGTTGTTTGTGTCACTTCTAATACCAAATCAGCATTTCAGTATGAAGAGGAAAACTGTAGGATTGTCCTAAATCCAAAAAACAAATGGTATCTCTATCTTCCTGCCTTTTCTGCATTATATGACTTCTCTCTACAATCCTGTTCTCTTGTCTTAATTTCTGGTGAAGTACAAAGTGTTAGTGAAACATACTTGTTCTATG
>NW_010274202.1:0-9697 GCF_000690775.1 Eurypyga helias | reverse complement strand
TCCTGGAGAATGTGTTTCAATTCTATTTCTAGCAATAATGAAAGTTAACCATGTTCTCTACACATAATTTCAGGAAATTATTCAGTCTGATTTCAGATTTATAAAATCCATTATTTCTGCTGCAGTAGGCTGATTTTTAAAAAAATTAATTGTGGCCAAACCTGTAGACATTTGATCTTGAATTTTGTTATACTGTGAATTATGTTACAGATTTTCTTATTTTTCTACATGATAGATCAGAAATACCTGACTCTAAGATATAGTCTATTGGTATTTTCACGGTTCTTGTTAATGAAAAATTAACATGATATTCCTACATGTTTAACTTGACTCCTCTCCTTACATAAAATGGCTGACTTGAAATTAAATGTTGAATGACACATGGAAAGCAACTTGGTTTTATGGAATGTATATATTTTTTTTTCTATTCTATTACCCAACAATATTTTTGAAGTTTGTTAGTTTAAAAGGATGTTTAAAGATTTCTATTGATTACAAATAGAAAACCCAAAATTGCTCTGAAATATGTCTATTATGGAACAAATAACCAGTAGGAAAAAAAAATTATTTGCAAGTGAAATAATAATAATAAAAAAGCATAAAACCACCTGGCATACATAAAATTAGGTTTATTAACAATTCTGCCAGGCTCCATGAAGTACCATAGTTTTGGTAATGATGAGTAAAAGAAAAACTAATGAAAGTTTATATCAAGTTCTCTCTGGAATTGCTAAATTGCTTTTCCTCTCTCAAAAACATGTCTCAGACCATATATCTGTATAAAATTTTGAAACCAACAATCATGGAAACAGCATCTGATTGCAGAAAACCTGATTTCAAAATCACTTTGTCATGCTCCTATATGGATTTATTGCCTTGTTTTGACATTTCTCATTTGCTAAATACAAGAATGCTACTGTGATTTCTCTGTGTTTTGTCACAAATTAGAAGCTGGAATACAAAAACTTTCTTCTTTGTTTTTGAATTTGTCCTAGACATGGAATTATTTGGCCACTTTTTTTTCTCTGATACATTTCTTTTGTGATGCTTTAGAAATTATACTGTCTGATTTCCATCTGAAAATCATTTGGGATGCCCAGTTCCCATCATAAAAAATCCCCAAGAATGGCTTTGACAACATGATTGGCTTTTAAGACCTGCTTGCTGTGAAGAAATACACTGATGCTCCTTCTAATGTTAAATTTCTTAAAGGAGAGGATTGGATTTTGAGGCAGCTCTCTGAGCAGTTACACTTAACGGCATGCTGGTTTACGACACTTTAAAAAAGTACTTATTTGGGGAAAATTGCTTTATATCATGAATGTATACAGAGAACTGGATACCAGTTTCTTTGAAAGACCTATGTAACTGTCATATATTGAGTGGCCAGTGGTCATCATATTCCTAGAAAAGCTCAGTTTTTGTTTGCTAATCAGCATGGAGATTTATTGTAGGACTTAGAAATGATGAAAAATACTAATTTTGAATAGTGTGTCTGTTTTGTATAGCTGAAGCTCTTTAAAGTTTTCTAACGTGTATCTAAGACTAGACATTGAGTAACTCAGATATATTTTCCCTTCAAAGATGCATGGATGTTGTTTGTTCCAACAGTTTTTGGTGCAAGTTAAAATATGTATCCTTCTCTCTACAAAGTTGTATACTGCTTGTGAACTGTATTGGAATGACTGTGAATTATATTGAATTAGTTACTAACCTTCCTCCCCCTCAACCATGAGGCACTATTTCAAAGAGTGTTACCAACTACAGCAGTCATCCATAATGTGGGGCCACATTCTTGGGGAGGATTTGTTAAAGACAGTTTAGATTTGGTGTCGAAGTAATGTAAACCTTTATGAAAATTTATTTACAGCTGTCTGCTTTTTTGATACAAGTTTCTAGGCTAAGAAATGCTTTGTTGCTGTTGTTGCTACTTGCTGTAATTTAGAAATACCTCAAATGAAGACTCTTCTTTCTAGGTACCCTGTCAGAAATTTTGCGCAACCACTGTGTGTTGCTAAAACTTCTTCCCTCTATGGAGGGGTGAGATAACTGGTGACCAAAAGGATTGAGAAACACCTCCACTTCCTAAGCTCTACTTTTCCTTCTTCCCTGACTCCATCCAGTAAAGCAGAGGCTTTCAGGATGCTTTTCAGCTAACACAAGGGAGGGATTCTGATGGAGCATGTGCTTAGAAAATTAATAAGGATGGCTTTAGGTTTGATTTTAGGTAATTTTTGCTTAGCTGCCTGGATGAATCAGCTAAATTTCTGAGTGAACTGAAATTCCAAGCAATCTGTTTTGGATTCCATCCCAGGCAGACCTATTCAGCCATCCGCTTAATTGATAGTGCATCTTCATTTATGTACCTCTATTGATTTTAATCTCAGATGATTTATACAGCACCATAAGCATGTAACAAGCCAAACCAATGACATTTCACTGGAGATGAAGATACTTATAAACTATCTTAATTTGTCCAAAATCTGCTCATATATACAAGGCACTCTTGCTGTGGTTGTGTGTTTAAAGTTTGTATTAAAGGCTTCTCATAAACTTTCATTCTCTTTGCCACTACAGGTTTACAGACTGTTTTCCCGCATTTTAAAAGTAAAGTACATTTCCATCTGACTCCAAGATACCTCATGGCCTACTGCCAGAGTTCCCTGATATTTGTTTTTCATTCTAGCTGTTTGTTATTGATAGTCCTGGATGTGTTTAGGATTCATTTGGTCTGAATTCATAAGCCAGTGTGATAAAAACCTTTACATAGTTGCTAGTGATGAGTCATTATTGGCTTAATTCATAAACGCAGGGAAAAATTAGTTATTTTCAGGGTAAGATTCATTCAACCACTTTAGGTCTTTACTTCAGGTTAAGTCCTAAAGAATGCTTTTGGCTGGAAAAGGGTGTCTTTGTCCCCAAGATCTCTGTGTAACATAATTAAGACTGAGTGTGCCCTTAGAAAGCCACAGCTGCTACTTCCTTGGCTGTGTAACTTGAATGTCCTGAAGCAGGGTTAGATCTCAGCTCAAATATTCCTGTATGTGTCTGTACCATCATTCAAATAGCTATTTAAAACAGCTTTAAACTAATCTCTGCAGTGGTTTTTATGCTTGAATATTAACATAACTAACGCTGCAATCAAAACAAGGGAGATTAACATTGCACAGATGAGCTGCCTGTCCTATAGGTGTCTAAGCAGTCCATTAACACCATACTTTGTGTTTTGTGATTTTGTTACAAAGTATTATGCGATCTAAAAGAAAAGCGCAAACGAGGTAAATCATCCTTGTTAAATTAATCCCATCTTATTTTAATTTTCCACTTCAAATCACAATTAATATGTATTATTCACACCTTTTCATTTCTCTGGCTATATTATATTAAAGTAGAACAGATGCTTTATGCAAACTCTCCAAGACATGGAAGCATACTGTTGTTATTCATGTTTTTCAATTGTCCTTCACTGTAGGCAATGCTGGTGTAACAGAAAGGACTCACCGTTATGGAAAGTAAAGTAAGTTAACAATTTTAGGAGACTGTTCACAGAGAGGAACTAACCATTTCTTTCTGCAGTCACCACATTTGTCATATCAAACAGCTCATCCTGGGCAGTGGGAGTAAGAGTGGATTCAGATGGGAAGCACCTCAGGAAAGGCAAGTCTCCTTCTATATCACTTATATTTGTGGCTCAATTTCTGGTCTTTTTTCTGTAACTGCATTGATGACAGTGTGCTAAAATGAGGCATGGGATGAGTTTGGGGATAACTTGCACCCAACAAAGATCTTTGTGATGTAACTAATTTCGGGTAAAGCTCATAATTTTAGTTTAGCTTACTTGTGTAGTAGTTATTAGAGTCTTAAATATGAGGTAATATTTTAAACCAAGGAGTCTATGAGCTACAATTATTTTAAGAAGAAAAGAACCAGCATCACTTTTTCCTGCAGCTGCTCTCTAGTTTTGAAGGCTAGTACACACCCAGTACGTGGGAAATAGCAAAGCTTAAGCAAGAGGTCTGATACGATGCAATAGGATAGCCTCAGCCTGTGGTCTCAGTTAGAGGATTAGCCCTAGAATGAATTAATTCATGTGAAATCTGTATATGTCTAACATGCATTCAGACTGTTTAAGGCCACTGAAGCTACGTGCACAGAGTGAAGCTTATTGACAACTGAGTAGGGCAATGTTTTTCACAGAAGCAAAATTAAAGTATTTCTCCAACAAACTGTAGAAGAGTGCAAACAAACATTTTTCTAACAATGTTGAAGAAAGATGAGAAGCTGTCCAGGAAATACTATATGACTACTGAAAATGCTGAAAACATTTAAAATTCAGCCTGAAAATACTATTAACTTTTAGATCTGCTGCTTAATTATGACACTAGAATTATGCATAATATCAAGTATCATATTGAATCTGTGGTGGAAGTAGCATTACATTATAGTAAAGGCAGAGAGACAGAAGCATTACAAAAGTATAAACCATGCACACGGTCAGTTCTTAATCTGCATTGCAAATTGAACTATACAAACTGAAATTACCCCTAACTCTTTATTAGCTCAATGAAGGTCATCTTACAGAATAGCTATATTAAATTGAAAATCATTAACATAAATCTTTGTTGTCAAAATGTACATATATTCCACTGTGAAAATCATAGAATCATATAATCATTTTAGTTAGAAAAGGGCTTTAAGATCATCAAGTCCAACTATTCAGTCAGCACTGCCAATTCCACCACTAAATCATGTCCCTAAGCACCACATCTACACATCTCTTAAATACCTCCAGGGATGGTGAATCAACCACTTCCCTGAGCAGCCTGTTCCAGTGCTTGACAACCCTTTCAATTAAGAATTTTTTCCTAATATCCAGTCTAAACCTCCCCTAGTGTAACTGGAGGCTGTTTCTTTTTGTCCTATTGCTTATTGCTTGAGAGAAGAGACTAACCCCCACCTCACTACAACCTCCTATAAGTTAGAGAGCTAGGAGGTCTCCCCTGAGCCTCCTCTTCCCCAGGCTAAACAACCCCAGTTTCCTCATCAGCTCCTCATAATATCTGTCCTCCAGACCCTTCACAGGATTTTTTGCCCTTCTCTGGACATGCTCCAGCACCTTAGTGTCTTTCTTGTAGTGAGGGTCCCAAAACTGAACACAGTACTCCAGGTGCAGCCTCACCAGTGCCCAGTACAGGGGGACAATCACTGCTCTAGTCCGGCTGGCCACACTGTTCCTGATGCAGGCCAGGATGCCATTGGCCTTCTGGGCCACCTGGGCATGCTGCTGGCTCATATTCAGCCAGCTGTCGACCAACAATTCCAGGGTCTTCTTCCACTGGGCTTTCCAGTTACTGGTCCCCAAGCCTGTAGCATTGCATGGGGTGGTTGTGACCCAGATGCAGGACCTGGCACTTGGCCCTGTTGACCCTCATATAGTTGGCCTCAGCCCATTGAACCAGCCTGTCCAGTTCCCTCTGAAGAGCCTTCCTACCCTCAGGCAGATCAACACACCCACCCAACTTGGCATTGTCTGCATACTTACTGAGAGTGCACTTGATACCCTTGTCTAGATCATTGATAAAGCTATGAAACAAAAATGGCTCCCTGGGGAACACCACTTGTGACTGGCCGCCAACTGGATTTAACTCCATTCATCACAACTCTTTGGGCCGGGCCATTGATATGGGAAACGCGTTTAGTTCAAATTTGTTATAACATTAGTTAACTTTGTAACTTTAAAGCCATGCTGAGGCATGGGTTAACCACCAATGTTAGTTTGGATCTGCTTTTGCATAGCTTTAATTACTTTGTTCTGTAGCCATAACTCTCTGTCCTAGCTGTCCTGTAACCCGCCCCGTGATCTATACAAACCACTTGTCTTGTATGAACCACTGATCCAGTAAAAAACCAGTTTTGCCTGACCACATGCGTAGGGAACAAGGACTTGACAACAAAAACGGCAGGGGGTGGAAAGTGCACCATGACGAAGACCTACGGCCTTCATCCCAACGACCACCTAAAGCGACCACCAGAGTACCCTACGCAGGTGCAAAGAGGAGGAGGCCGGGGCGTGACATATGCTAATGACTTCTCAGAACTAATTATAATAAACCCACCCTATTCTCAGAAATATAACGAATATGTAACCAAGAGTCATGTATACGGAACACTTTTGATTATATAAGGAATCTGCTTAATCATGAAGGTGTGCAAGTTAGGCGGAGCTATCCCCCTTGCACCCGGCGCTGTAATAAACATACCTGCTTTATAACTCTCCGTGAGTTGTAGGGTTTGTTTCCACACGTCACCATCCAGCCATATTTTTACCCATCAAAGAGTATGCCTGTCCAAGCCATGAGCAGCCAGTTTCTCCAAAAGGATTCTGTGGGAAATGGTGTCAAAGGCTTTAGTAAAGTCTAGGTAGACAACATCTACAGCCTTTCCTTCATCCACTAAGTGGGTCACATGACATAGAAAGAGATCAGCTTAGTCAAGGAAGGAGGGAAGGAAGGAGGGAAGGAAGGAATTTTGTAGAAGATAAGGTTTCAAGACAAACTGCAATAAAGTTATTTCAGAAAAAGAAATGCAGATAATTATATACTCCCATATGATGCTGTTCTTTTGTTCATTTTTTAAACTCTGCAGTAGTGCTTTTGGCTTCTCCAGTAATTTCTTGTGCTGTTCTATATACTATATATAATTCTTGTCCTGCAATGATAAATGTCTTATTGAAAGTACTCAAAATATTTCAAGTGACAATTAATTTTAGAAGTCACCTTCACTTTCTAAAGCTCTGACTTTCAGTGCCAGAAGATGAATACAACCAGTTCTCATATACCAGCTGAGAGCATTGTAAATGTAACTGAAAGAACAGCACCTTCCTAATCTAAATTAGCACCTTTTAATTTAAACACCTGAGACTTTGTGATCCTCCCTCAACTGCTTCCCAGAACTTTCCAGATCTTACCTATCGGTCTAAGCTCCCGTTTATCTCCTGGAAAGAAAAAGGTTACCAGTGCATGATATCAATCACCTCACACCTCTCTGGATTGACCGAATAGAGTGCAGATAGCTAGTCTCTGATTAGATTTCAAACTGTTTCTCTAAAAAGGCTAAATTTCTTAACACTTTGTTGAACTGATTTAATTAATAGGTGTTAACACAAGTTACTCCTTCCTTGTTGATATTTTTTAAACTGTGGTATAAATTGAAAAGAAAAGATCAGTCTCTTGCTACCCACATGGAAATGAAATTCTGCATTGAATAAAATAGGAAAGCTGTGTTTTCCCAGGCACTCAGTAGCTCAGTGAAACTGAACTCTATGGCTTAATGAAAGAAATAAGGCTTTATGTGGGCTCTTGAGCACATAACTCCCCTGATCACAGCTGAAAACCCTGTACTCAACCTCATTGTTTTGGAAAGAACTGAGATTTCTCAGTTGTTTTTGCTCCTTTTTAACATTAACACTGTCATTTTTGAATGAGAAACAGCTTGTGAAATACGTATTTTTATTTGCCTGCTGGTGTGTTGCTGCTTAAAATTACACTTTATAACTAATTATATCCTTAAAAGGGGTAGTAATTTTAAGAATAGTACAAAAACCCACACACCATCTTCTAACATTGCACCTAGCTTATTAATCAAGGAACAATAGATCTGGAGTAAGAGTATTGTAACATTGCTATTTTTAGATCATGCCCAGCTCTGGTGTCCTCTATGTTTGTTTGTACAGCATGTAATATAGTGAGGTTCTGGGATGCCTTTAGGACTCAAGTGTAATGCAAATAAATACACACAGGCTGTCTGTAGAGCTAGTGTTAGACTGTGTTGCTTCCACTAGTCAAAAGAAATGATTCCGAGGCTTGCAGAGAAAATCTGCTCCAACAATCTCCATCTGGGTATTTACACCACACTCATTGCTGTGGTAGTGAAGTGCTTTAATAAGAGTCGTGTGCACAGTGGAAGGAGAATATACTCATTAGTGTCTAATGTATTGTTCAAGGTTATACACAGGATATAGAAGTTTAATGAGAACTTAATGGGACTTCTACTACTACTGATTAAGTGTATCTATCATTTTGAGAATGTGGGTAAAACTGCTTAACACTGTAAAGTTAAGGAAAAATGAATGCCCAGTTTGTCACTCCCTTCTGCCATTAATCACATTCATTAGCTGGGTTCCAGTGACAAGATTCTGACCCATTACTACTGCAGTA
Source organism: Eurypyga helias (assembly GCF_000690775.1). NCBI lineage: Eukaryota > Metazoa > Chordata > Aves > Eurypygiformes > Eurypygidae > Eurypyga > Eurypyga helias. Next base: position 1,481 of record NW_010274202.1, on the reverse strand, counting down.
TTGGGAGGACCACTACCAGTGGCCTGCTGATTTAAATAGTAATTAATCACATTAACTACTATGACTGTTTTTGTTCTTTCTGTCACATATGGCTTGTAGATTAAGCTAACTGTGACAAAAGTGAGAGTCCAATATGTTACTGTAAATTTATCCTCCATGGTACCTTGCTGAAATCCCAGTTTTAGCAGGAGGGGCAGACCTGCTGAGATGGCAAGGGGTGGGGGGAAAGGCAATACATCGCTCCTCTGTTTTAGATGGGCTGGAGGAGTTGGTTACCTCAGGAAGGAGCTCTACATCTGTAGGAGCCTGTCAGGTACTACATGCCAAAATGGTGATTTATGAAATCCTGATTTACTTAGTTTCTTTAATTTAGCTGTTATCTTTTGGCTCAGGGGGCACCCAGGAAGGCATGACCAATTATCCCTGCTTTTATGATAGGTGTTGTGAAAGTAGGAATGGTATTTTTGATCTGCTTGGTGTCAAGCAGATTTCATCCAGTGTCCTGTCAATATTTTTCTTTGTCTTGGGGCACCCTACCTCTAGTAATGAAAACTATACATTAATGTTTGAGAGATTGGAGTGAAAGAACTAAGTCAGATCACCAGATATTCCAAATAAATACAGAAAGAATTATTTCTTTTTTGTTGAATAGCAAACCAGACAATATATAGCAGTTGCCTTTGCAAGTCAGCATGTGTTATCTTCAAATTATTATACTATGTTACTTTGCTTTTAAAGGGAAAGTGTTTCTTATGTTTTTGAAGACACTGAAGGGCTCATGTCCCCCAGACTGAGGTTATCTTGGAAGCTGCTGATGTCCTTAGCATAAGCTTGAAAAATCCCCAGATAAAACAAAAATGGGAAGTCTCTGGGGTGTCCTACATCCTATTGCTGGGAACTGCAAAGTGCTTGTTTGGTGGAAGAAGAGCTGCTGGCTTGTGCATACCCTGCAGAAAATGTCTCCTGGAGTACAACTGACCTTGCTCTGGTCCTTTTGCTTGATGTTGAGGTTTTGGCAGTAACCATCAAATGGTCCTTTTGCTTTTCATAGAATCATAGAATGGTTTGGGTTGGAAGGGACCTTAAAGACCAGCTAGTTCCAACCCCCCTGCCATGGGCAGGGACACCTTCCACTAGACCAGGTTGCTCAAAGCCCCATCCAGCCTGGCCTTGAAGGCAGCCAGGGATGGGACATCCTCAACGTCTTTGATAGTAGAAGTTTCCTTCTTCTCAGGGTTCACTCTCCACCCAGCCTGTACTTGTGCTTGGGATTGCCCCAACCCAGGAGCAGGACCTTGCACTTGGCCTTGTTGAACTCCATGAGGTTGGCAGTGGCCCACCTCGCCAGCCTGTCCAGGTCCCTCTGGATGGCATCCCTTCCCTTCAGTGTGTCGACTGCACCACACAGCTTGGTGTCATCAGCAAACTTACTGAGGGTGCACTTGATCCCACCACTCATATCACTAATGAAGATGTTAAAC
>NW_010274201.1:6026-31389 GCF_000690775.1 Eurypyga helias | reverse complement strand
TATATATATATATTTTAAACAATGCACAGTGACAGGTTGACAGAAAATGACAAAGAATCTAAGCAAAAATCTGCTTCAAGAAGCACCTCAATATGTTCTTCCAAAGGAATCAGTTCAGATCCAAAAGTAATTTTCCCCATTATTTGATTCACAACTCCCTGCCCTTCCTCAGAATAACACAAGGATCTAGGACAGCAGCAGCTTCTATTGGACTGCAAGGTTGTCTGTTCCCTCCTGTGACAAGATGCAGAGTGGAGTACAGCTTTGATGTGGAAATGTCTCTGACTTTCATCTTATAATGAGCTCTCCCAAAAGACAAAAAAACTTCTAAATTAAAAAGAAACCACAAGTAATTTAAATAAAAGTTACATTTCTCCTTTTTTATATAAAGAAAACTTAAGGCAACTTGAGGTGACAGAACAGAAATAATATTCATGCACTGTTTCCTTCTTGCCACAATCACTTTGCAGACACACACTGGATTTCAGCTGCTGAGTACCCACAGTTTCTCTATAGTTCTGTTTGGGAAGTCTTTTCCAGTCTTTCTGGGTGCTCCAGAAAGGGGAGACTTTTTACAAGGGCCTGTAGTGACAGGACAAGGGGTAATGGGTTTAAATTGAAAGTGGGGAGGTTTAGATTAGATATCAGGAAGAAGTTCTTCCTGGGGAGGGTGGTGAGGCACTGGAACAGGTTGCCCAGAGAAGCTGTGGATGCCCCATCCCTGGAAGTGTTCAAGGCCAGGCTGGATGAGGCTTTGAGCAACCTGGTCTAGTGGAAGGTGTCCCTGCCCATGGCAGGGAGGTTGGAACTAGATGGTCTTTAAGGTCCCTTCCAACCCAAACCATTCTATAATTCTGTGATTCTATGCTGTTCTTTTTTGTGAAACTCCTGTCTAGTCCTTCTTTGGTCCCTCTGACTTTCTGTCCCTTGAGCATGCTGCGTGATCTCCCACTGTCTTGGGGAGACTTCCTCCTCATCCAGTCTTTCCCAAGGAACAGGACATGTAGATGAGAATACACGAGTAAAAAAAATAGTCACTGCTATTCTATAGCCCATATACTCTTCTATAGGCAGGGACAATGGCAGAGAGAACTATAATGCCAAAGACATTAACTTGATTGCTAATAGTCCATATGCCCCATGTGCGTGCATGTATGTGCATATCTGTGTGCATGGGGCTGACGCATTTTACTGGTGTCTCTGCTAATAATTCGATGAAGTAGAACTCTGAAATAACAAAAGGCAACTTGCTAGGCCTTCCCACAGACTTACTCACCAAACAAAACTGCAGGTAATAACGATGACAAAAGAGATGCTACTGTTTATGGTAAAATTTACAGGTGACTAACAATGATATTTATAACATATCAACTGCCTCATGGTAGTTTCAAGTTTCAGCAGATCTACTTCTTGATGCCCCTGTGAGCTTGCCAAAGCTAAGCCCAGGATCTCTGAGTGGGTTCACAAAGCTGATAGAGGTGGCATCCGGAACAATCTCAGTTTCACTGTCTGGCTTTGCAGGTTTGACTCTGGCCTTCAGTCTCCTCACTCTGGATTGCTTAAAAAACTTTCAGAATATACTGTCACTCAAATTAGTATGCAGAAAAACATTATGATAGTCTTCCTTACACCTGTGGGTTTTGTGTTGAGCCTGCTGAAGCATGTTCTTTCAGACCTTATATTAAATGCTGTACAGTAACTTCCTTCAGGCACATTCCTCATATTCCATCAGACTTTCTCTAGTTATCTACCTGCACAGCATCTGGAAGGCTGTGGAATGAATTTGAGGGAAATATTTACTCTCCTGTCTCCCTTCTACTCTATTACAATTATTTGCATAGGTATCATTGTTGCAGTTACTAAAAGTGTGGGTACTTTTGTGAAACAAAATTTCGGCATTAGCTAGAAGTGGGGCAAACAAGTTCTGTCTAATGATTCAGTGTTCTCCCTTATCCCTACACTACAGCAAACAATCTATTTAAAAGGTATGAATTACTGGAGTTCAAAGCTCTCCAGTGAAATCCCAATGATTTGAAATTAGTTTAATATTTAGTACCGATTTGTGTTAGGTCCAGGTGTAGACTAGCAATCACAGCAACCGCCACTTGGTGGAGCCAGATGACTCTGCAAAGTGAATAAAGCTTGCATAAAAGGTCCCAAAGGCAGGATTTATAAATAGTACGTCGGAGAAAGATAATAAAAAAATTGTGGTGTTTCAATAAATCCTTGGAGGAAGTAGAAGTTTTACAGCTTTGCTTTTAATTACTCTAGCACAGGAGAAGTAAAAGACTTGGCTGAAGCAAAGGCTATCTCATTTTGCTGGAATAATAGGTATAGTTGACAGTGTACATGCAAACCTGTGAGCATGAGGTGATAGCTGTTGCTCTTGGTAAACTTAAAGAAATTTGGGTTGTTAATACTAAGCTTATTAGCAGTTTGTACACTGTATTTTTTGTTTTACTGCTAATATTTTAAATATATATAATTTTTGTATCTCTCTTAAATACTCTTCATAAAATCCAGAAGGGCACCTAATCTATATCTGCTGTGGAGAACAGAGCATTCTTAAAAAAAAAAAAAGAGAGGATACCAAACTGTAAATACCTTAGCAACTTTTCCTCACAATTTGTTTCTCTTCTGTTCTATCCCTATACATGGACCACTATTTAGTGTCAACAGTGTCAACAGAAGTGACTGCTGATTCTTATTCTGTGTTTTATTTACTCTAAATAAAAACTCCAACAAAGCACTCAGGGAATTTAGGGCGCTGTCTGCCATTGTGATGTTCCATGATCAGAGGTTATCACTGGGAGTGTATGTATACTCTGGTGTTTGGGTTGATTTTTTTTCCCCCCTTCTAATTATTTCATGTTTCTTTGCATTTAATTGCTTCAAGACAGATGGATGATAAGGGTAGATACTTCTGAGGCTAGCATATGAATAAAGTCTTACAGTAAATTCTTTAGACTTGTCAGTTCTCATTTACTGGGAATAGACTCTGCCATTTGAGCTCCAGCCTCATACTTTATTTCATAATATATTAAGCACAAGGCTCTTTCCTGGTTGGTGACCCCATGTGCCAGAAGCAGCTGATTGTCCCAATCATCCAGCTGTTGACAGATATGTCTGGCAGCCAGGTGTATAGAATAGGAGAGAAGCCACAACACTAGGGGAGTGGAGTTTAGGATTAGCCAGATAGAGGGGTCTGTGCTTTAAAAATCAAGGTAGAAGACAAAAAGTGTCCAGCGACAGAATAGCATCACAGACCCACACATTGTGAGTCTCCACGCACAGCCTTCTCATATCCATTTAGAAGTGCATCTCTTTCCATGACCCACTGAGTCAGGTGACAGTTGAGATTTTCAAACTCTTGAAATAAAAATCAAGGTAGAAGACAAAAAGTGTCCAGCGACAGAAGAGCATCACAGACCTACACATTGTGAGTCTCCACGCACAGCCTTCTCATATCCATTTAGAAGTGCATCTCTTTCCATGACCCACTGAGTCAGGTGAGATTTTCAAGCTCTTGAAACACTGATAAACCCAGCACAGAGTTTTTGTGTAACACTTCCTAGTATGAAAAAGCGAGAAAGAACAGGAAACCCTGGTGTTACAGCTTCCTCAATTTTACATACAAACTCATATCAGGGACATTATTCAGAACTACTAAGATTTTCTACATTATTACATTTCCTCAATTATTCCTCTGTAGAACCCATTCTTTCCAAGTGAACGAAAATCTACATCATGAAAACAAACTATATTTCTAGAACATCTTATTTTATACCTGTGGACAGGAACAAGACTTATTTCTTATGTGGAGTTAGAAACTACATTATTATTTCCCTGCAACAGAAAAATTATATAAAAAAAAAAGGCAGAGTGTGTTAAACCTGTATGTAAAGAAGACGTCACAGTTTGTGAAAAGACAGAAATGAAGTTACTGGTGAAAAAGAACAAAGATCAAACAGAAGAAAATGCCTGAAATAAAGAATTGGCTCTCCCATCTACAGAAGGGCAGGATGGGCTCTGTAAATGCTGGAAGACGGAGTAGGGGCAGGATGAAAATGGAGCATTGGTTCTGCATACCCAGCATAGCTGGGAATAGCCCTTGTGGTGGCTTCTCTCTGGATGATTGTCCAGAACTGCTGTTGTTCAGCCAAAATGATGAAAAAGCATTAAGTTTTGGATCTGTCAGACAGTAAAGGCTGTGTATTTTTTTTTTTTTTAACTGGGGGGTTTTTTTTTGTTTGGTTTTTTTTTTTTTTTTTAATACTTTTGCTGGTACCTTGGCAATTTGCATTTGGTTTTACCCCATTTTCTAGGATAGTAGTACTTACCTCAGATCACACAGAATGTTTGACCTGCACAAACAAGGGAGAAAAGATTTTGGTTTCTTTTTTTTTATGATTCTTTTTCTTTTCGTTAGCTTTCCCTCTGAACAGCTGTATCTAACTCTGGCAACAAGGGAGAGAAGTTCTCAGCTGAAGAGTTTTAAAAGTTCATTAATTTAATTTATTCTGCCTTTCCAAAGGAGATTTGCATTGTCATTGGAATAGTAACTCTATTTTTTTTCTTTTTCCTTTATATTTCCAAGTTGAATTGGAGATTTACAAATCAAATACCTGATTTAATGCATTTTCTAAGTTCTATGCCTTGTTTCCCTCCTTCTATATAAGCTACTTGATTTTATATGCTCTTATTTCTATTCAATTTATTGCTCTTCTCATTTTTACTATTGTCCCTGTGGTTTTGTATCATCAGGAAATTTCACTTCTTAGTGAATGCATCTTCATCCAGGTTAAAAGGGAGAGACAGTCAATCAGTCAGTAAATCCCTACTCTCTGAAAACACAGTCAGCACCAGCTGTAGCTCAATTAAACTCAACACTTGAATAGTTCACAAGAGAACCCACACTTGTATACACACATTAATCAAATAAATCCATTTTCATCTGTAGTTGTATTCCAAATGTTCAGTTAATGGCTTGGACAATAAAGTGTGGGCTGGAGATATGTGATGGAAGTAGCAGATAATTAAACCTCTCAGCGCAATGTTTAAACTTAAGGTGTCCTGACATGCACAGTCCACAAAGTGTTCTGAAGGAATCTCAGATATATAGCTTTTGTGTGCTTAAATGTTGACAAGCATTTCTGCTGAATAATGCAAGGAACCCGCCTGTTCAGAATCGCTTGACATGTTCCTATTGTTAAACTATGGAAAAAAATGTTTTAGCTTTCGCTTTTTACCCTAGGATGGCAAAAGGAACAGCATGTAGAAAAAAGGACATTTGTGTATATATATTGTTAAGTCAGCTTAAAAAACATAGCAAATGAAGTTACGTTTATGCTATTGGGACTAAATGTCTGCTTATGTACTCTGAAGTCCCACTTGTTTCATGTTAATGATACAATTAACTGCTGCCCTGATCATGTGGCTGTACTATATGGGCATCAGACCCTTACTAAAGAGCACTTTAGCTAAAAAAATGGTCTGTAGTCTCCACAGACCGTGTATCTAGCTTTCTAGTCATGTTAATTAAATCTGTTCTGAGCAGATTTCAGCAAGGTCAGGCTGGCCATGCTGGTTGCTACTTAGAACCTCTTCCAAAAGAAGCATTTCATCCACTGGCTGGGAATATTTTACTGAAATTACTTTTGTAATAAAATGACTCGTTGTCAAACCAAAGTACATTTACCTTACTTTGGGACAGCTGTCGTGGCTCCATGCTGAAGAAAGATAAAGATGGACAAGTAGGTGTAGTCCCAAACCACAACAGTCAAGTTGTAGACCCAAACCACATAAGCTCTAGTGGTATCAAGTCCTGGCTGAAGTAAAATGTTTGAGTGCTTATAAATACTGTATATATGTAACAGCTCCAACAGTGGAGAATAAAATCCACCCCAAGACAGCCTGGTGCTCATGGTATGTTAGAAAAAGGCTTAGTCTTACATCCCTTGTTTAGACAAGGTTGTACAACACATTAAAGCTGATCTGGGAGTGCCAGGGAGAGCATGCTTTCTCTTTCTGAAAACTTTCAAGAAGTTTGGGTTCACACCAACATGGAGTGAAAAATTTTTGAAATCTGGAGTTACGCTGGATGAGAAAATACTTCTTTCATAGTTCTAGTCAAAATACCTTGTTTGCTGCAGTCATGGAGAACATGTTTGGTGATAGACTAGTATAGGCACAGCCGCTAAAATGTTTCACTTGTCAAGCGTCATCAACAATGATCCTTCCTCAGGCAATGGTACGCACAGATTGCTTCCCACACCCTCTGCAGTAATTGAGTTAGATCTCTTGAAATGAAATCATGTGCTCTTTCACCAGCTGTTTCACCTTGCACCCAAACATTCTCTGGTCCTAGTAGGAAAGGTCCTAGCCTGGGAACCTGGGAAGCTATTGGAGACACCCCCTGGTAACGATGGCACCCTTCCTTCTTTTGTCTCATGGCCTGAGTGCGCTGGCTCTAAGAGGCACAGAAGTTTACTCCAGAGCTTATTTAAATCAGTAGAATCTTTTATATTGGCTTTAATGTCTATGGATCATGTCCTAGCAGAATTTTGAAAAGAAAACCTTAGTACTTTATGGTATATTATTCATTCAATTACAAAAGGGTTTACTATATAATTGGTAAATAACGGGAATTTTTCCAACACTATCTTAAAATCTTTGCCTCACTGATACTTTTCTGTGTGCTCTTCCTAGCTCCAGAATTATTTTCATAGAGCATTATAGTAGTGCTCTCAGTTTTGAAATCACCAGTGTATTCTCTCAGATACTCCTATCTGCTTGCATTTGAAAGGCATACAGGGTTCTGAACTCTGATTAAGGCATGATTTATGGTATGAAAAGCTTGAACATCCTTCAGTATAAGGGAAAACTTGATAAAATCTTGCTTCAAAAGCTGTAGCCCCAGTTCTGAAACTTTAATAGATATATTGCTAATATTTATGCACTTTAACTCAAGCACTGAAAACAGTGCCATAGGCTACAGGGTGGCACTGCTTTGGGGTGGCAGTGAAATAACTTGTGGATATTTAGAAGTGCTCAATAAAGCATAAATTACAACAAGGATTGGAAGACAGGAAAAACTCAGATGCCTACAAATAACTGAATGTTTCCCTAAGGCATAAACATTAATGACTTTAATTAGATTATAATTGCTCATGGAAGCATAGTCTTGCACAAGATAAAAATACCTGACATTGCATTTGCGACTAGGAATCTGTACCAGAAACACAAAGGGGTTTAATGTTAAACGCAAATTATTTACTAAATATACGGTATCTGGGTGTGCAGTATATGCTCTGTTCTCAGGACACAGTTGTGTTTGTAAGATGGCAGCACTGCTTCATAGATTCAGCACTCAGTTGCAGTTGGAGTTAAGGGTTGAATTAACTGAAAGGATAACAGATGGAAACATCGTATGTTTAATGAGGGTCTTCAGGGCCCTATGTTTGTCTTCTATTTTCATCTTTACACTTGCAAAAAGACACCTCAGTGAGCATATTTAGAGTACCGTGTCCTTGTGTTGACTGAGGGGCTAGGTATTCACCCCATATTTATAGCTCCATAAATAAAAATCCTGCTTTAGATTCATGAATTACGTTTCAGCTAAAATGGTCCTGTCACATTCCGAGAGGTTTGATACGCCAGGTTATGTGGCATGGGTGCTGCATGGTCACATTATGAGTGTGTCCTTTCTCCAGTGTTGGGATCCATAGGCTGCTGGGTGGTCCACCAAGCAATAAAGTTTCCTGGCAGAGGGAGTTTTAATCCCCTGAGGTAAAGGAAAATTGGGTCCTGCTCTCCTTCACCCCGTTTGAGCGTTCTAGTCATTAGCAGTAGGAGAGACAGGGCCACCTCTGAAATTTAAAAGGGGCAGCTACTGTGCACTGGTGCAAAATCCTGTGCAAATCAGAGAATCTCTTCTAAGCCAAGTCTTGCAGGGAAGATACGTCAGGTGTCCTACCCCTAGTTTCTAATGTAGAAGGCAGATCTTCTGTCCAGTAATGTCTGCTCTGCTAGAAGTAGAAGGATTCAACATTATTAGCTGTTCACAGTAGTAGGAAGATGAAAAATTTTCTTCTTATTGATTTTCACAGGAATTGACATGATGACTTCAAAATTCTACACCATGGTTTAAAATATAAAACTCTGTTATTTATTTATATTGGTGTTAAAAAGTTTCAGGAACAGAGTAAAAATATCATGAAAACCTAACACTGGATCTGACTTTAAATTGTCTGAAACATAGCCTGAGGCATGAAGCATTTTTCTCATTGAGGAACATTTCATGATTGACTAACAACAAGGTATTAGTTCTGTAGACTCATACAGACTCAAATCACGAACAAGATCAACTATTACATGAAGTGTTGCAAAAACATTTGGACACTGCTCAGGGGAGAGTGCCTATGCTGTGGCCAGATTCAACAGACGTGTGAGCAGACCTGTATGGAAAGGTCACCGAGTGTTGCATGTAATGAAAACATGGAGTTGTGAAACTCTTGGATATTTAGCACAGTTGAACATATGCAACTCCCACAAACAAGGGAAATATAAAAGAATAAATGCAGGTGATAATACACCATTGGAGGTACTGATCCCGTGATGCTGATTCTACAGTGACTTAGTTATTTAGATGTTTTTATGCTAAAATATTATTATAGTGTGGTTTCTTTTTTGTTTGTTTGTTTGTTTGTTTGGTTTTTTAAAGTGTTCTTTAAAAGCAACAAGATTATTTCTCTGGCAAGATCATTGCCTTCCATAACATTGCTTCCCAGATTAGGTTAGTGACATTGACCATCAGTTCTCAGGGGTAGCTGTAGGTGTTTTCAACTAGGACAAACACTGCTACAATTTATTTACTTCTGCAAGACTTTGACCTTGCTGCTATGGCAAATAAAGTGTTTCAAACAATTGTAAGAACATTAGTTACTCTTAATGAGAACACTATTGACTACTGCTTCACAGGTGCTTTACCTTTCTAACATAAAGCTGTAGCTTGCTAGTGATGATGTGAAAAATAGGTCAGGTGAAAATACCAGAGGCCAAATTCTTGAGATCTTTATTTCATTTTTATGCAATTTTTGCTCCTTTTTATTTCTAGATGGATCAAGCTTTCAGCAGAGAGATTGGTTAGGAAATTGGGAGAGAAAAACGGTCTTTAGCTCAATACTTGAACAGATTTGAATTTTAGGTAGTGGTAATTCCTTAAAGGATTGTATGTCTTTTAATATTCTCATATGCTCTGAACCATAGCTCTTTTAATTTGTTTCATCTAAATGTTTTTACCCTACTTTTTTTTAATACTTCTTTGACCGTTTTAACTCTATACCTGCCATAACTCCTGACTTTATGTCCCCAGCCTTCAAATAAAATACATCCAAGAGGACAGACATGTACACATTTAATGATCCATTTACATGATATTTCACTTTCTTTTGCCCTCAATATCTTCAAAGATGAAAGCTCTTAAAGCAGGATTTGAGTCCTTCCATTTAATTCTATGGAGTCCCAAGGAATTTTTGGCTCCTGCAATGTATGAGCAAATGTCTGTTTACTGGGGAAGGGTTCAAAGGCTCAAAGCTTCCTCCCCTTTTCTCCATAATCATTGACTCACAAGCATGGTGTACCCTGGCTCTTAGGTAATGCAGTCCTGTTGACTGCATAGTCCTTCTTCCTCCCTTCCCATTAAGATGGAGGCTGTACCTTTCTCTGGGAAATGCCGAGTAACATAATTTTGTTGTTTCAGCCACTGTATACTTTATGTATATTATATGTGAGATAACAGTTTAAATAACAGGAAAAATAGTACATCAAGATTCACACACTGCAGGAAAGTGAGTGTAGTACTGTATGTGTTGAATAAGGTAGTGTTGATACTGGAGGAAGAACATATTTTTAGGATATCTTAGAATCACAGATCTTGATTCATTAATGAGTGTTATTTATTGTATATTTTTTAGAGACAAACTACTTTAAAAATGTGATGCAGCCACACTTTAATGGTATGCTGAAACAGACTTCACCAAGGAGCATTACTGGTAATTGATTAGCTCTAAACTCAAGCAGCATTAACTCATCCCTTATTTCAGGGAAAATTTAAACAAATGTGTGACTTTAAATGCTCATAAGTTTACAATTACTGAGCCATTTTTCATTAGCCATGAATAATTTTTCCTTCCTCTGCGAGGATTTATAAAACAGCCTGGACTGACGTGTGGAGAATTAGCCATTTTTAAGATTTCCATGCTTGAAAATTTCAATCAGGACATATGGCAAAAGCGCAGTTTATTTTTCATGCTGGCTTAACTCAAGTGACTGAACCGATTTTACTCATGCTTTCCAGAATAATTCAGCACTGGGTTGAGAACAATCACAGACATTTTTGGCTTGTTAGATTTTTGTCTGAGAAAGTCAGGAGCCACTGACAAAGGGGAGGGCTAAACAGCAGTTGGAATTCCTCTTTAATGACAGCGGTCACTACCAGCTGGATCCCAAAGAAGCTTGGGTTGCACACTCAAGTGAGCAATGATGGAGGATTCCTGTACAAAATTAATAGACTGACAAATACTTTTTATGCTAGATGAACTATAATTGCACAGGAAGGACAAATGCTCATGTTAAAACATAGCCTAACCCAAAAGATTTATGCCATGGTTATGGGGATCATTATTTGACTATCTTCTCAAAGGAACAGTTATAACTGAGAAAAAAAACCCTGTGACAACCCCTACCAAAAAAAATAACAGTGATGAAAACTAACCACTGCTTGTGTCCTCTTTTGCCTTTTGTCCCAGCATGTAGTAGGCTACAAATAGAAAATTACAACCAGTAGAAGTATAACAAGTAAGACCTTAAGAGCTTCATTTCTGGGCAGAATTCAGTCATGCAACTCTACCTTGAAACAGTACCCAGTCCAATACATCAGTACATCAAATTTTCAAAAGTATCTTGGCTTATGCGAGTTTGATGTCTGCTCCCGTTCTGTCCTTTGTACAGTTTCACAGGGATGTGATGTTTTTCCTGCTGGATCAGTTAGCAAAATGACATTTTTGGCATGTTTTATGGAAAGTATGTCCTACAAAAGGAAACTACGGACATGCTGGCAGATCCCAGAAACAGCCAGAACAAATTGGTCTATCACAGCAGCGTGCAGAGTGGCCCTGATCCCAAAAGCAACGTCAGTGCTAGCTCAAGGCTTATCACCATCATGGACTGAATTTATTTCGTCACTTGAAGGCTTAGAGCATAAGGCTGAGTTACTTTTGCTACAGAAATGCCAACCAGAGGAGGCAGAGGAAACAGTCATGCTAATCTAACTCAACCCAATAGTCTACATATCCCAACTTTTCCCTTAGAAAAAGTAGTCAGCTTGTTTTTCCAGATGCCTGGCATAAATAAAATTGGTAGATGATCATGCCTGCTTTGCAGGTCTCAGCAATTGCCTACTTTGCCAGTGATCAGAGCCTGTCTCCAGTAGTATGGGTGTGCTAACTGCATTCCTGAGCTAACGAGCGATGTTTCCCAGCAGGACTAATTACCTCAGCTGTAATGCCACCTTGATGCAATTATATTGTTTGTGGTCAGCTGCTGCTAAGGTAATGACTTCTGTATCTCAGAGAACCTTGTATTTTATTCTTGTGGAACAAACAAAAAGTAGAGAAAAATCTTTTGAGTCCAGCTACACCAGAGAGGAAAAAACCCAAAAGGAATGGTAAGTGCTAACCTTGATATAAAGGTGAATGAGTACAAGGAAAAGTAAGCTTAGACTATAAGACTTTTAGGTATTACTGTAAGAAGATTTTTTAGAGCAGAGTGCTTCTGACAGTGAAGCAGACAAAAATCTGCAGGTCCCTCAAAGTAGAACTCCTTAGATCTTAAAAAAAAAACCCAACAAACTGTATGATGCTACTATTGAGTCTAAACATCTAGACTTTAAAGGATCCAGTCCAGAAAACCTCCCTGACTTTTTGTAGTAATTTTCCAGGTGCAGGTAAGGCAATTAGTTGTAACTCAGACAATTTTTGTTGTTTGCTATTCCTTACTGCATCTTCCTTTCTCTAGCTGATAAGTATTCAGTCTTGCTTAGTTCTTTCCTTTCTTCTTTAAGAGCAGTTAATTCAGTTTCATACCTTCTGTTTGTTTGTATAGGAAATAAAGCAAAATTCTTGCTGGCTTGTACTGCAAAAACAAATCTCCCTGAATTTCAATTAATGAACATATTTGTAGAAAATTGTTCACTGTCTACTGAAACATAATTACTGCTGGAATAGTTAGGGGCAGTTATGGGAGTTCACCTTCTCCTGAATGGAGTGGAAGCTCGCTCTTCTGCAGCTTTCTGAATTTAGCCTGTAGCTACATTGTTATAGAACGCAAAAATTAGAGGAGACTGAGAAATGAGCGATAGAGTTATATTGTTCTTTTTCAGTTATGGATTGTTCTTTGATATCCAGTCTTTTTCTTTTTTAGTCCATCGTAAATGTGCCAAAGTATATGAAATGGTATGTTTTTTTCCTTTTCTGAGAACAGAGAAGCCTGCTTGAATTAATAAATGAATCAAGTTAAATGAACTCTGAAAGTGAATAATGAGAAAAAAATCACTATGTAACAAACCTTTTTATATGCCTATCAAGAAGACCTGCAACTTTTAAATGAATTGTCTTTAAATGAATACAATGTATCAAACAAATTTTAAGACCTACTTTATTCCTTAAAACATTTTAGTGTCTCATTAACGTACTTTAGATTAGCCAGGTTGTTAAGTGTCCGTCACCAAATAATGATAGAGTGTAAGAAATTGCTTTCTGTACCAGTAAAATGTCACCTGAATCCAGTTAGAAACTCATGTGTTGTTAAGGTTATATTTGCAAGATAGAAATTGCCAAAGAAACTGTGCTTTATTAGATGCTGTTATTTTTTATTCTTTCTGAGCCCTAGAAGTTGTTGAAGTGGTTAATATGACTCAGATTAGATGCCCAAAACAATGCTTAAGTATTTCTCCCTCTGTTATGAAAGGAAACCTGGCATTTTTAGGAAGATTCTTAAAACATGATTTGTTCATGTTTTCCATACAGTTATGAAACGTGCAAGTCTTAGTTGGCTTCCAAGCACCATAAGAAGTTGAGAGTTTATGTAAACAGGACCAAAATAAGTTATAGTGCCATGTCAACCTGATTTTCTTCTGACCTAACCTAGGATGGGACTGGAACAAACAAATACATGTAGATTAACCATACAGTTCCTGCAGATTTACCAGAACAGTTTAATTCCTCTAATCATGTTTTATGAGAAGCCTACTGAAATGGAACTTTTCTCCTCAGACAGATACTGTACCAGTATCATCAGCATAGTGATCACTCATGATCATGCATGAAGATTGAGTATGTGCTTTGTTTTACTAATAGCATCAAAATTGGATCTTCTAATTGTTTTCAAATTCCAGGATAGGGATCTAGGGACTACTAATTGGCCTATTGCACAGAAATCTCTTAGGAAGACTCTGATGGCACTTGATGTACTGAAGGCTTATATAATTATATATCTTTAATTAGAGTGGCACACTTGCTCTCATAAAAAGAGAGCAGTTTCTGTTCTCAATGTTTACCTACTTTTAAAGCAAAGTTTGTACTTCTAGAGCATCTATGGAGGTTATATTCCTAAGGACTAGCTATCTTAGCACAACATGATCCTGATCATTCATATGTTTAAGTATTATGGCAGTTCAAAGAGTAATTAAAGCTGGAGCCAGAGCAGGAGGTTAAATGGCACTTCCCCAGAGGTCCGGCCCAAGCAGGGAGAGTGCAATCCAGCAGTGAGTTTGCTAGCAATGTACCATCAGTAGTGATCTTGCTCCGTACTTTGCACAGGTGGAGTATGAACTCTTTCTGATTAGATACTGTTTGGATGCATGAGGGTAGAACTGTGTCTAAGCTGATAAATCTTTCCTCTCGGGAAGAGTTTCTGCACTGCTGCTTTGCTCACCTGGACCTGTTGGTATACCTTCATTGGAGTACCCATGTAACCTTTTCTCTAACAAAGAAACTTCTGAAATAAATGCATGAGTCAGCTTGAAAAGAAGTACAAAAGAAGCATATAAATTTGTGACAGGAGGGGGTAGAGAAGTGAGAACAGAGCAGCAGTGAAAACCTAGCCTGACACTGTCATAAGTCTTGCCCTCTGTCATGATGGCCTCTGTCTAGAACGAACAGAACATCCTCCCCATCGGAGTGGACAAGCCACCACACTCACAGGACAGGGTGCAAAAAGTAAGGATGTGTGTACTTGTAGGGTGCTTTCTTAGTCACATGAGCATTTGTAGAGGGCAACATGGACACACACAAAGCAAGAGCACCCACTTTTCCAGCAAGACGTGGCTGTGAGTAAGAGAATCTGCACTCCCAGAGTAGAGTGATGAGGGCTTGTTACCCTCGAGCCCTGTGAGAAGGTAATGTTGTATTCCTGATGCTGATCCTGAATGTGTAGTTTACAGATTGCCAATTAATGACATCATTATTAAATCATTGGATTGTTTTGTTTGTGGTTTGACTTAAACCATGTAAATTGCGCAGTTTTTTCATATTATACCAGAAGAAGACATACCCTGTGCAGCTATGACTGCTCCTCTGCCAATGCCTTCAGCAGGCTGTCACCAGCTTTGAGCAGGGAGTGGAGTGTCTTAAAATGTTCAGGTTCCCAGGAAAATGATAAGCTCTCTTGCTGTCTTCCTGTGGTAGTTTGTGTGTGAATGTGTGAATGGCACATCCTTAACTGAATACAAGATATGCCATGCAACTGGTTGGTTGGGCTCCTTGTGCAATCATCTGTTTTGGATTTTTGTTTTCCAGGCATCATCTCCTTCAAGCAGACTAGACTAGCAAGGGAAGCAGTTTTTGAAAGTGACAATCTTAAAGTAAATTTTGAAGAAAGAAAACATACAAACAAATCCTGTCACAATTGCCTATGTAAAATGGCTTCCCCTAAGCTATGTGGACCAGAAAGGTCCAGTAAATTAATGTTCCATGATATTAAATATTTTATTTCCAACTTTGTTATTACTTTTAAACTTCTTTGAAGGTAATTAGAATAATATATTTTTTTTAGATTATTTTTTAACCTCCTATGAAATCTCCTTTCCCCAATAAACAGGTGCAGGAAGTTTGTATTGCGGGTGGAATGTGCTATGGGTTTGAGTACCGATGAAGAAAGCTCCCGCATAGGTATGAAATGGGAAGCAAGGAAGAATGTCAGTAGTTGTCCCTAGCTGGTTTTGTGGTTTTCCCCTTGGTATGCTCTCCAGGCTGATGCCTGGGTTTCAGGATGGTCTGTGGCAGAGCAATCAAATACATGGATCATAACTGTAATAGCAGGTGGAGGACATCTAATTAAAATAATCCAGGCAGGCCATGTGATACTGTCTCTATTTTCAGGCCTAATATTAACATGAGATGAATAGTCTAATTACATACTCCCTACTGTTCTCCCAAAATACTATTTCATCCTACACAACACTGCAGTTGCAGACACCTTCTTCTTATAGGAGGTAACTACAAATAGTCTTTGGAAAAAGATAATCTTTGGAGGAAGCATTTCCTTGCCATTTAGCATACTGCAAAGCTTGATTAGGAAAACTTGGTACAATTGAAGAGCTTGGTTGTCAGTTATTGAATTTATCCAAATCCTTGTGCCTAACACAGGTAAGAGGTCTTGCAGACAGGGAGGAATGAAACTGATTTCTAATGGTAGCAGTACCACATGTGATGAGCAGTCAAAGCTTGAAAGTATTTGCAAGGGAAAACCTGCATCGTGGTGCATGATTTTGTTCTGCCAAGTTTCAACCAACCTAGTAATTAATCAACACATACTTAATGTTTACACTCCATTAAGTGGAGCAGTAGTCAGTGCTTTTGTTTCATGTAGACCCTGACATATCATTTGGTGGAAGTCTAATGTAACTCACTTCAGCGCTATTTTCTTTTTCCTTTTAAAATTTCCAATGGAATTTCTAGTGAATAAATTAGTGAATTTATCATTTTCTCTATAATAATGTCACATGGACAGTTTGATGAAATAGCTCATTACAGTCAATGAAGTGAAATATGAGTTCCATCAGCACATTTTCATCAAACGGAGTTATAGAAATTAGTTTGCTGTTATCAAGAACTGTGGAATACAAAAATAAAATTAAGCCAGCTATTAGGGGATAGATTTAGGGAGGGTCCCAATTGAGTTGGAACACAACTGCCACTGTGAAAAAGAGGACTGCTGTATGCTTAAATGAATTGTGAAGCATCAGTATTAATTGCTAATTATGTACATTAGGGGAAAAATTAAATTTAGAACCACCTGAGTGTACATGAATACCACACGCTGCTCAACCACTCAACCAGGAAAGAATGAAAAGCAAGTGCTTGCCATTCTGCAATTGCTATCAAAGTTTGAAACTGAGCTAGCCTGTCTTCAGCATCATTACTTCTCTGACCCCATAGCAGAACCCAGCTTGATGGAAATCCTCTACCATTAAAGTTACCCTTTTCCCCCAGTACTTTCCAAGCCTGAACTGCAAAGACTCTGACTCTCTTGTGCTCAGCCCCTGAGAAGGAAGAACTCAAACCATGCCCTTGCACAGTGTGGGCAGCTATCTCTTGCCAAACTGAGAAGCTGTTGACAGACAATGATCTGATTCTTTAAGAGCTATTTTTCATTTCAGCAACAGTCAATAATCTGTGATTAAGAGCAATGTACTCAAGGCTTCTCATTCTTGAAATAATACCCTCAATATTTAACTCTAGCCTTAGATCTTCAACTGACACTTAACATTTTGTTTTAATAAATTATTATTAGACATTATTTGCTGTGTGCAGAGGGAATTGCTTCAGCTGTTTCTACTTATTCGTATTGCTTTTGTATGTGGTCCCTTTCTAATTTTACTCAACTAGACTGGGAATGAATTCTTAGTGTCTTGGTAATGATATACAGACTAAATACTTCAGGCAGCCAAATACCAATTTCATGTGACTTTTTTTTTTTTTTTTTTCTCTTGCAGGTATCATATGTGGTAAAGTTATTATATATGAAAGTAGAGGAGGCAGCCCAAGTCCTGCCAGGCAGGAACTTTTAGGGATTACCACAGTTACGAAAACTTGGTGGCTGCCTGACTTCTAGTTGAAATGAGAACTGGCTCACTGTCATACTTATTTTCACTTGAAGGTTATTGTCCTAAGTAAATTCAGTTTCACAAGCATGACTCAGTCTCTAATGAATGCTAATAGACTAAACTGCCCACCCCATTTAGAAGTGTGCATGTGTAACATTCTCTCCTCCACTGAGTCATAGGACTCGCCTAATTTTGGAGACTAAAATTAAGTTTAATTTTGGGATGGCATTTCCCAAAAGGGACATGAAACTATAAATAATGGAAAACTGTAACCAGTAAAAAATGTTTGCATTTTGATTGCTCTGTCATTTCTATTATGTAATAGTTTCGAAATGCAGAAACTCAGGCAGTTTTCTGGCTGGGGACTATTGCATGGTCCGCCAGATTTACCAAATTTATCTGCAAATATCATGTCACTTGCTTACAAATGTAGGGTGGTATTTTGTCACTTTCACAGATCTGCTTTAGCTGTCCACAGAAAGCATAGCTACAGCCATTTCTCAAATCTCTTTTTCCATCCTAACGATGAACTAGAAAAAGCAAGAGAGGATGCAAGAGATGTGATACCCATTGTGCTTTTCCCTCACCATCCTCTTGCCACGTCAAAGGAAAAGTTATTATCCCTTTCAAAGAGGTCTGATTTCATCCTGGAAGGAAAGTATGGAAGGAGCCAAGGTAGAGAGAGGTTAAGATACACGGTAATTTGGTTAAGGTGTAATACAACATGAGATTGAAATATTTCTAACTGGAAAATTTTTCCCCATCCAATTTACTGCCAAATTTTTAGAAACAGCTGAAGTAAGGCCAGAGTTGGATCCTGGCAACAAGATTTTAAGTCCTTTGCAAGCATACAGGCCTAGAAAATGGAGATCCATTTTTTTCCCTGACAAAAATATCATTAGTATAGGAGGCAGGACACAGGATTGGGGAGGAAGGGAAGGTAGGCTGAAGCAGAAGAGAAATCTGTCCTACGTTGGTTGGACTAGATGGTATTATAGGACTTTTCCAACCTTAGTGATTCTGTGATTAACAGTGTGATGGATACTTGTAGGTGGGTAACAGATATTTTGTTGTCACAGTCATTGCCACTTCAGAACCCTGTACCTAGAGATGACACAGGAGGGTTCCACCGAGCTGTCACCCTCATGCCAAATAGATATATATCTCTCTGCGTGTCACTATTTGTTGCGTGTAACATGAGATAAAGCTAAGGACTTTCTGTGTAAGAAGATGTAGAGAGTGTATACTTAATGTCTGTAAACAACATGCAATTTAGCATTGAAAAATTCTGTGAATATAGCTGTCAAATTCACATTCTTGTCCCTATTAAAGCTGCCAGTGTCATGGATCTGCATTATAGTTCCCTGAAGGTTACTGTAATGAACAAATCTAGATTCAATTATTTAGAAGTGCTGGAATTCTTTCTGTACAATTTTCTTTTTACTAATGGGTTGGACAGATTCTGATTCTTCTCAAACAATTAGCAAATGAAGCTTAACATCATGTTGTTAACTGCTTTTATTACATTTCGCATATGTGAAGCAAAACGTAAATTTTAAATGCAGGAAAATGAGAAAACAGAACAAATGCAAGTCTGAGGTTTTGCTCAAAATGCTCTGGTGTCATCACTGACTTTTTTAAAATTTCAAATGGAATCAGTTTAACAGGTTTGTATTTCTGTCCATGCCTGACAGGTTAGGAGGATACAGGGCAGGAGTTACCTGACTGTCTTCCATTACCTTCAGTTAACAGAGCTCTGGTAGGTGAATCATTTGATCATGCAGAAGTTTTGGTTCTCAAGTAATTTGTACCTCGCCTTGCTACCTGTATCAAAGCATAATATTCTTATGATGTCATATTGGTATTATTTTACACTTCCATTTCATGAGTATTAATGGCTTTTCAGACATTTTTCAACACAGACAGTTGGGCCCAAGTGGCGTGCTCTGTGTGTCACAGCTTTGTACACTCTGCTCCGTCACCCTTTTTTTTACCAGCTCAAACTCTCTACTGTGTCAGGGGAACTTTGAAGAAGGATGCCTGTACTTAAACACTTCAATTTGCATAGCCTCAATTTACAATTTCATTCTCCTGTCTTTCAGATCAACTGTTCCACTCTTGTCCTCTATGACAGAGGATCTTTGACAACCTGTCAGTACACTGAAATCGTAGCAGACCTTCAACCTTGATCCTGCAAACACTGCAGCTTGTGATTTGAATTCAGTAAGAACTCTTTTGGTTAAATTCACTTGCCTACTGCAGTAATGTGTCAGGACTTGGGACAAGCTTTAGAAGCAAGTGCTTTCTGATGTATCAAGCATGTAAGGTGCTAGTGAAACTGAAAAGTAACCTTGTAAAAGGCTGCAGTAAATTGTTTAAGTCTTGAAGGCTTAAGCCTTCAACTATTAAGCATACAGTTATGAACCAGGACTTGAGGAGGCATCTGAACAAGCTGAGGGTTAGGGCAAATGTTCATAAAATTAGAATAGTAAAATTAGAATAATAAAACAAATCCAGACTGTTAAGTGAGTTGATTAAACAGTAAGAGCTCATTTTTTCCCTCTGCTATTCTAGCAAGCCATCTAATGCTATGCTCATTTTAATGACATTCTTATATCTTTTGGGGCTGTAAAAAGTTCTGTAAGTCTTCCTGTCAGTGATAAGAAGCTAAGGGCATGCGGCAGAGTCCTAAATGACCCTCTGATAAATTGAAGCAAGTCTAGATCTGCTAGACTGGTAAGGCATGACTTGGAGCTGGGGTGGGAGGCCAGTGCCACTGGTGGAGGATGACAGGACCAGTACCTTGCTGCTCTTCCTCTGCACCCTCTGCATCTGGGAAAAAGGGTGACCACAGCGTTGTAACAAAGGGTAATTCAAATTGTGAGTTCATTTTGGATGTTACAGATTTCTCCCTTTGTAAGAGCTTGGCTGTCTCCATTGTCTTACAGAATGCATACAGTATCCCTTGATTAAATGTGGTAATTAAATGGGCTGAGTAATGCGAATGCTTTTGTTGAGTGACATATGACCATAATTCTAGTGGGGGCTTTAAAGGTTTGGAAAGCCCAGTTGCTATTCTGGTTTACCACATCTGAGTAAAATTTAAAGGTCATTATGTAAGAGCTTGGCTGTCTCCATTGTCTTACAGAATGCATACAGTATCCCTTGATTAAATGTGGTAATTAAATGGGCTGAGTAATGCGAATGCTTTTGTTGAGTGACATATGACCATAATTCTAGTGGGGGCTTTAAACGTTTGGAAAGCCCAGTTGCTATTCTGGTTTACCACATTTGAGTAAAATTTAAAGGTCATTACTCTTACCAACTCATCTCTGTGGAAGGACCCATTGGATGTTTGTATTGTGCATATTTAAAGCAAGCATGGTATTTTTGTGATGAGGAATTTGTGATACAGTCACGGGAGTCTGGTTTACAACTATCGTGAGTTTCCTGATCTATCATTTCAAGGCAATAAGTTTGGAAATGTCTATAAAATATGACCGTCTGGACTGGATCCAATATTGTACAGTTTGGGACCTGTCCATATCAAAATAGAAGTTACAGGCTAGTTTGCAAGCTCAGGGCTATCTTTGGGTTTCCACGACAGTACAGCTGATCTCTGGACGAAAGAACAGTCCTCTTTGCCATCATTCTTTGAAATCTCTGCCTGATATTGTTCTGATTTTGATGCCTAGCTTGACCTTGAGCCTTCTTTCTTATCCTAAATTTATGTGTCCCTAAATATACCTATTTGCAATTCTACCCATGCACGCCAATACCACAAGTGTATAAGATCTTCCATGCAAGGCTATTGAAGACATTTACTGTGATGTTCTTGAATCTCAGATGTTCTTTAAATTATGAAAGTTATGTGTCTGTTCATCTTATAGAAAGGATAATGTGACCCTGATACTCAAATAGCTCAGTTTTACCTCCTGTAATTTTAGGACCTAATTGCAATTTCCTTCCCTTGAAATCCTTCTTGAACACTTGAGTTTTTCTATTTATACAAATTTGTAACAATATGTTTAATAAATTAAACATGTTAATTAATTCAACAGCGTGGTTATTCAACCTGTTAATTTAGTAATGCAGTTGTCCAAGGAAAGATCTATGGCTAGGGAAATAGCCAAGGACTAGTCCAGAATCATGAATTGGATTCTTAGTTATTTCCTGAGAGCTATGGCTGAAAAAAAAAACCCAAACGCAACCAAACAAAAACAACAAAACAAACCCCCCTCCCCAAAACCTGGCAAAAAACCCCCAAAACTACAAAACCCCTCCCCCCCAGCGTACATGATGCAGTAATGTTTGCTTACAGAAATCTTGCTATTGTTTCAGGCTTTCTGAGAACTCTCCGTATGAGACTATCATGACCAAAAAAATATTCGACATAAAAAAGAGAGAAAATAATTGAGTAATGAGGACCTATTGAGTAGCGATGGGTAAGAGTGAGGGAGGAACCTAAAAAGCATTAAGGGAATGAAATACTTATGCTTTCTCTGTGAAAAGCTATAACATGCACAAGGGACATATTCTTTTTTTCCTGAGAGTTAGGATAACAGCTGTTTAGGAAGACAGATGTGGTAAAATGTCCCAGAGGACCTATGGAAAACCTGCTACATTTCATTAGCAGGCTTGGATCCTATGATCATAACTTTTCCTATATCTTTAAAACAAAACATCACAAAAAAAAAAAAAAGAAGCAAACTTGCTGAAACAGAAATCAGCTGATTTCTGCCTTACAGAAGCTACAGATTCCTCCAAGAAAAGTCTACCTTTATGCATGAGAGTATTATCTGTCTTTGGACTCTGGAGCAGACACACATACTACTCTGGCAAGGAATCCCCTTGGCTTTGCTGAACTTCACCTTCTGTTTTAGCAAATCTGAAGCGTTTTGTTTTCCTAAACCTGAAACCAAATAAGCATTGTTATCTGATTTGGTGTTTCCTTTAAAGGTCCTTGAACTTCTCAACAGCCATGTGAGACTTTGGCCCAGAGCAAACACAATAAGGTATTTATGCATGGTCTGCTGGTGGTTTTATAGGTTAAGACCTCCATATACCAGGTTTCCACTAGAAACAAAGTCAAAACCACAGCAGATCATCTGACATAAATATGGTCAACACAAAAAATACAGATCTTGGAACTGTTCTGTTTAGGAATAAAATTATCTTATAACCACTCTTCTGAATTTTCTGCTCTATTCTGCTTTGCATTTAAATGGTCTTACTTTTGAAATATGTGCAAAAAATAAATCAGAGATTCACAACACAGAGGAAGAACTGGTTATGTATGAAACTTGGGATTGATTCTTTGGTTTCTCCGGGGCATAAATAATTGACTATTCAATGTATCAGGGAGGGAAGGGATGATGGATAGCCTATTCTTTTAATGGAAATAGGAGTATTGCTGTCCTATTTGCATATAATAATAAGTAATTTTAAGTGTAACACCTACAACAGGAGAGAATGGGTGTCTGGGACAGACCATTCTTAGGTAATTAGGCCACTCCACTGGTAGGTATGGGTGTCTTGAATAGGATACCTGCTATGATTTGGGCAGCTGGAAAATGAGTTTCACTTAATCTCTGAGGAAATAAGTATTCTGAAAACTGAGTTACAGGATCTCCCAGAAAGTACAAGGGCAAGAGAAGGGCATGGAAATGGATAGATGTAGATTCTATGTAAATATGTTTTTTAACTTAACTGGAATTGTTTGTCATTTCCTATGCACATCCCTAAGTAATGTCAGATCAAATGAATACGCACTTTTGGGAAATCTTTTTTTTTTTAATTGAAAAAATACAGTTGCATTGGGCAGCATTGATGGATAAAGGAAGAGCAACTAACATAATTTACCTGGACTTGTGCAAATTTGATGTTATGCCACACAACATCCTTGCCTCTAAATTAGAGAGACATGGATTTGATGGATGGACTGCTAGGTGGATGAGAAATTGGCTGGGTGGTTGCACTCAAGGAGTTGTGGTCAACAGCTTAATGTCCAAGTGGAAACCAGTGATGAGCAGTGTTCCTCAGGGCTCAGTACTGGGTCCAGCACTGTTTAACATCTTTGTCAGGGACATGGGATTGTGTGCACCCTTAGCAAGTTTGCCAATGACACCAAGATGTGTGGTGCAGTTGACACACTGTAGGGAAGAGATGCCATCCAGAAGGATCTGGCAGAGGCTCACCCCTCCAGCATATCCAACTTCATGAAGTTCAACAAGGCCAAGTGCAAGGTCCTGCACCTGGGTTGGGGCAATCCCAAGCACAGGTACAGGCTGGGTGGAGAATGAATCAAGAACAACCCTGAGGAGAAGGACGTGGGGATAGTAGTTGATGAGAAGCTCAACATGACCTGGCAATGTGTGCTTGCATCCCAGAAAGCCAACCGTATCCTGGTCTGCATCAAAAGCAGCGTGGCCTGCAGCAGGTCAAGCAGGTCTGCTCTGCCCTTATGAGACCCCACCTGCAGTACTGTGTTCAGGTCTGGGGCCCTCAATGTAAGAAGGACATGGATGAGTTAGAGTGAGTCCAGAGGAGGCTACAAAGATGACCAGAGGGCTGGACCACCTCTCCCTTGGGGACAGGCTGAGAGAGTTGGGCTTGTTCAACCCAGAGATGAGAAGGCTCCAGGGAGACCTTATAGCACCTTCCAGTACCTTAAGGAAGCTGGAGGGGGACTTTTTACAAGGACATGTAGCAATAGGACAAGAGGTAATGGCTTTAAACTGAAAGAGGGTAAATTTAGGTTAGATAGGAGGAAGAATTTCTTCACAGTTAGGATGGTGGGGCACTGGAAGAGGTTGTTCAGAGAAACAGGGGATGTCCCCTCCCTGGATGTCTTCATTACCAGTCTGGATAGGACTTTCCTGACCAGTGGAAGCTGTCCCTGCCCATGGAAAGGGGGTTGGAACTAGATGATCTGAAACATGCTAGTAAGCATGTGATGATTGTAGCATTCAGTGATTTTCTTTTTTAACCTTTCCCCACCCCACCCCCCTCCAACTTAATATTTAGAATCCTGGAGTGATGGAAAAAGCTTAGGTTGGAAAGGCCCTCTTGAGATCATCTGGTACAAAATCCAGCTGAAAGCAGGGTATTGGCCTAGGTTTACCAGGGTCTTGGCAAGCCAAATCTTGAATATTTCCAAGTAAGAGAGATCCCACCACTTCTCTGGGCAACCTCCTCCAATATTTAACTGTTCTCACAGTAAAGACATTGTATGAAATTTCCCAGGTTCTGCGTGTTGCTTCTTGTTTTGTCACTGTGTTTCCTTCTGATGCGAGTACCTCCATCTTCTTTATACTCTTAGGTATTGGAAGGCTCTAGTCCCATTTTAGCTGTGTTAGTGTTTTAACGTTCCATTTCAGCATGTGTCATATTTTAGTTTAATCTTGATAGAGCAGATTGTTAATGATTACAATGGTCACTAAAATCCAAACTCTTAAATGGAAGGGAGGGTCAGTATCCCCTTTGCTATTTATAGGAATAAATTAATTTCTTATGGCAGGGAGTAAAATCTCAGGTGCACTGAAAGATGTGCTCCATTGTAGCATCTGCTTTCCAGAAAGAAAAGGAAAAATTGCATGTAAGGCACCCTTACCTCCCATCTCTGGATTTAAGAAAATTGTAGTTCATATAAATTCTTCTTGCAGACACAAAAGTGTGAAGAGTGACTCTGGCTTAGTGCTGCTGCCCATGTCACTTTGCATGAGGGAATACAGTGTGACTGACATGGGTGATGTAAAATGTCAATAAGATGCTTGTCAAAACCCGTACCTTTTCTGTTTAATGTACTGAAAGAAACTGTGGCTTAAAAGCAAACCAGGTGGTCTGGGTGGGTTTTGTTTGTTTGTTTGTTTACTTATGGTTTTTTTTTTTTTTCCCTTCTTAAAGGGGGCCTGGGAATATTTCCATCTAAATACTTACAAACATTTTTCATGAATTTATACTGTCAAGCTCTTTTAGTGGTGATCAAGAGCAGTCTTCCTGGGGAGACAATTAGTAAGAGAACCTTCACTCGCATTTCTTGCTCTGTGTGTATCCGAAATCCCACTTTCCTGCTCTGAGGGTAACAATTCCTACATTCCTAATGCAGCACTGCAGTTTGTCTCCAGCTCTCCAACACCTCATTCTCAGGTGGAATGCCACAAGAAAGCAACGGGACTGTGCAGCGACCTTTATTTACCA
>NW_010274201.1:0-5992 GCF_000690775.1 Eurypyga helias | reverse complement strand
AGGAATGCCTCCAGTGCTTGGATAAGATGCCCAACAGAGCTTCTGTGCCTTGCACTGGGACTCTCTGCATAAACTTTTGAACCAGTTCCAGCTGTGTAAGGAGGTAAGGATGCTCAGCAAGGGACAGAACAGCCTTACATGTTGTTATAATATACAGTGTCAGATGCCAGCCCTGTCAGATGCACTTTTATCCCTGTAGAGGAAGAATTGTGTCCTAGACTTTAGGGTATGTGGCAAATTATCGAATAGATGACATAAGTTAAAATCATAGTTACAAAATACAAAGAGAAGGAAGGATTTTAAGTGATTCGCAAATAAGCTTTTAGTATCTAAAAAATATGTATTGGCTAAACAACTTTCTATGGAGTTCTACTGTTGACTTTGGGGAAGCAAGACTGTGGCGCAGGTGCATGACTATAGAGAGGTTTCTGTTTAGATATCTTCGAAAAAAACCTTTCATGGCTGCTGCTGCTCTGCAGTGCAGATGGATTTTTCAGTGTATCCTGTAGGTCTGTCCTAGTTTTCTCTGAGAGACCAAACCCAGAAACGCAGTTTCTTCCATAAACCCTGGTTTTGAAGGATTTGTGGACACTGTTGCAGAATTCTAAATCAGTAGCAGAAATGGTTACTGTGAATTAGACCACCTGCAATTACACTCCTTTTCACATGAAAATGCATTTTAACATTTTAGTATGTCAATAATTTTTACACTACATAAAATGAAGACTAGACGCTGTACTCTTGAAAAATAGCTTTTGTTTGTTAGCTGAGTGCAAAACAAAATTATTTAAAACAGAACCACCTGCTTCACCCTGGTGCTTATGAACACAAATGCAATGAAATTAATCTAATTACAATTTTTTTTTTTGTTACAAGCCATGAGAAATCCACCAAAATGATAGAAAAAGACAACTCTCTTTATAATAAAAATTAATTTCTAGAATGCTTTCTAGATAGGAAGATCTTCATTCTGCAATATGGCTATGTAGAACTGGATCAAAAATCTGTAGGAGGGAAGGTGATTGTGACAGTAATGCTGTAATGTGGCACTTGGACATTTTGGATAATCCTGAAGCAGGTACCAATTGCCTGCAGGGAAGGCTTACAGATCTTGACTCACCCTCTAATATTTCTTCTGCCTCCTAAGGACTCATCTCAAAAAAGAAAGGGAAGCCATGTTTCTCAAAATCAGTAAAATAAGATGTTGTATTAGCCATGCTGCCATCTCTAAGCTTATTCTAGCACAGCATAGACTGGCCCATCATGCTTAAAGGCAAAATGGTCAAGGAAAAATTAGGAAGAGAAGTGACCAACAGTGCTCTAAGTTAAAGACAGAAATGTTTCATCTGTGAAAACCAAACTGGCATTATATAAGAACTTTTTTTAAAATTTATTTTGAGGCAGAAATAAAATTTCAAGCACCTCTACCTCCTTCACTTGAGCTGTTCACTGTTGACTGACATCTACACACTTATCCATTTCATAAACTAGATTTCAAAGCTTGACTCTCTCCTTTGCAGCTTCTTTTTTCCTTAGTGCCTCTTACCCTCTGGTTATTATGATTTTCAGCAAGCATTCACTTTTTTTTTTTTTTCCTTCCCCACTTCTGCACAGGGTTGGGTTGTTTTTTTTTTTTTTTTTAATAGGTCAAACAAAATAATGTATTGCGGTGCTTCAGCAAACCCAGCTGTGGCTCAGTGTTTTACGCAGCCTAAATAAAACATAGAAGGCAAGTGTTCAGGTCGTGCAGTTGAATATCTGCAATCAGTCTTTACCAAGCTGGGATGTATCAGTCAGATATAATGTTACAGACCATGGTAATAATCAGCTAGGATTACGCAGCAATAGTAATAAAATGAAGAAATACATAATTTATACCCTTCTTGTCACAAACACATAAATCTTTTAAGTGTAATAACAGAACATTTGCACAAGCTGATGTATGGAGTAACTTGTAAAGTATGCTATTTAGGGAGGGAAAAAAAAAAGGTATTTTAACACATGAATGGATGCTGTTGCTAACAACTTTACAGAGAGATGACAAATCTGCTCAGCACTGGAGCAAAAAGACCCAGTGTTCTGGGCTGCAGGATCTTCATTCTGCATCAAGGCATTTTGTTAGAAGAGATTGTGGGCTTGTGAAGGGAGTGGCAGTGAAAAGGTTATTTAGGGAAAGGGGAGGAAAATGTAAGTAATTTACATTCTGTCATGGAATAAGCTAGTCTCTGAATCTGACATTGCAAACAGCTGTTTGTCAGCTAGAACAGTTGAAGAAATTAAATAGTGCTCGTGCAATCAGATTCATCAGCTCGCAATGACTTTTCGCTAACCATGAGCAAAAAAGAAAGATACTTAGTTGAAGAAAAATATCAATAAATTCCTTGGTCATTTCAGATGTTGAATAATCACATGTTTTTGCAATATATGATCCTGTGACCTTTACAGTAGGGATTGAAGAATATTTTTGTAGGATGTCAGAATCTTCCTCATAAAGGAAGAAATAACATATTTCCAACCTGACCCACCTTCTGAGCTGTGAAACAGCATATCATTGCGTGGCTCAAAACCACAAGATACACCCCATACATAGCAGAATTACAAACCGTATTTGTCATGAGCATCTTCACCATGGAAAATAAGTCATCCTTAAGTATTAGGGTTCTGTAGGCCTGGTTTTGTCCTTGATTTTGCACCTGACTTAGTCCTTACCTTTTAGTAATTCATCTTTATTTCTCTGTGTTCAGAAGTCTACAGCTATCCTGTTTGGTCATCCCTTAATATGGTTCAAATCTGTGGCTGTCTTCTACTGTTTGCAGAGGATCTAGCACAGTGTGCCCCTGATTTTGTCTGAGTCATATATGTGCTACAGTAACTCTTATCATACATTATTTTTTCTGGATCTGTCTTTGCCAAAAGGACAGGCATTAGCTTAAGGCACACATGTTAAGCTTCTATATATAAAAAATGCATGACCTTCTTTTGTAGATGTGAAAATAATTATGCAATTATGTCTGAAAGAGGAGGGAGATACACGAGAAGGAATAAAGAAGGCCAGAGCTTGAGGGCAGAGATGTATGAGTTACTCTTTGATTTAACTGGTACCCATGCACCAGCTGAGTTTCAGCATCTGGCCACATGCATGCAGTTGGCTCTTGGCAACGAAGAGGTAAATCTTTCTTTTGGCTTTTAGGATTCTTTCTAACAACACAATGACTTACATGTGATCTTGAACCACCAAATAAATTTTAAAAAAGTAGAAATATTTAACTTAAAGGTTGAAACAACAAAGAAAAATAAAAACATCCTTCTTTATTTAGGTTAGAACTTAGAACTGGTGACTCTCAAGTTGTAACTGTGTTTTAAATTAACAACATGTTCATCAGGAAGGCTTTTGCTAAGCTCCAGTTTGGTGCATGCTAGAGTTGGCACAAGGAAACATTGACTTTATATTAACACACTGATCAAGAGTGTCTCCC
This sequence comes from Eurypyga helias, assembly GCF_000690775.1. Classification (NCBI taxonomy): domain Eukaryota; kingdom Metazoa; phylum Chordata; class Aves; order Eurypygiformes; family Eurypygidae; genus Eurypyga; species Eurypyga helias. Next base: position 2,516 of record NW_010274201.1, on the reverse strand, counting down.
ATATCATGCCGGTGAAGAAAATAAGCGTATGTTCAGTGGAAAAAGAAATAAAGTAGTTTTGACACAGACTAGACAAATATACTTTTTTCCCATATCAGTCTAAAGGAAAATAAGGCTCTTAGGGAAACAGAAGAAGAAACAGGAGCTATTCAGTGGTTTACTTCTGACAATAACTTCAGTATATCCCACTTAAGGCAATATAAATTATGTTTATGTCTTAAGTGTCAGGCCAGCAATAAGCTGTGATTAATCCACTTTTTATGTCACATGTGGAAAGGCAAGACCTTAATTCTTCACTTGGAAAACCAAGGGCCTACAGATGGGCTCACCATCTGAAATGCATGTCTCCTCATGAGTCCCTCTTTTTCTTATCTTTTCCTCTGACTTTTCTGGTTTATACACTTATGGGTTTTTTTCTGTTAATGACATCAGGTTTTCATTTCTTTTGTAATCATATGAAATAACATTGACAAAGAGATAAACAGGAAAAAAGGAAGATATGTGAAATGTCTTTTTTTTTTTTTTAATTCCTAGAAAAGATGTTTTTCTACGTGCACTTTGTGGCTACATGAACTATGTTCTCTACAGAACTCTGTGTTCATCTTTAAAGGAAAAAAAAGGTAAAGCAACTTGCTGTTTTCTGGTGAGATATGCTGGTATGGACCTGTTGATGTATGTAGTAACACATTGCAAAAAACTTAACAGAATTAGTTTCATGTCATCATTGATCCTGTTGAAGTGCATCACCTTGGAATATAGTGAAATTTGACTGCACACAATCCAGTGGACAAAGTTCAGAAAAAAAAAAGTCATGAGAGTAAATATTGTATACTTTCTCAGCCACTGTTAGTAGCGTAGCTTAGATGCTCTGCAGTAAATATAGGGAATGCATTCAGGTAGAATCCTGATTTTTTTTTTGTTTAAATTTTTATTTTTTCTTCTTCTTTTCTTCTTCTCATGGTAGGCCAAGTCAAGAAACAGATTTGGCGATTAAGCTATTTTTTTTTTTTCTATGAGTGTCCTAACAGTGTATTCTAATCTTTTGCCTGTATCTATGGATAATATACATAAACCTGTAATGAGTAGGAAAATTTCTTGATTACCTGGGGGTTATTCAGAAACTAAACAAGCCGCAAATTTATTTTTGAGATATCTTGTAATGTTTCACTTTGGAGTAGAGTTGTTTTGGTTTTTTTCTCACATGCATGTTAATTTGGAAATTGTGTTAATCTCTAATGTCACTGGACTTGCTTTGAAATTAGATAAAAGATAGTAAAAACAGTGTGAAATTGTGTTGTTGGTCACTTTTGTAAATTAAAATGTTCTATTATCCAGTTGAATATTAAAGGTAATATTAATATTTTAATCCCAGTCTTGACTCTACCAGAACTACCTTCTGTTTTTATTTTCTAAGTCAGGTGGATCTGGTTTTCCAGGTAGCATCTGGGGCCCAACTACTTCTTTCTTTTCTTTTTTTCTTTAGTAAAAGCATGACCTCACTGGGGCTGGGAGGGGAGGGCGGGGGGGTGCTGGGGGGCAGAAATCTGTCTAATTTTAAACTGGGTGCACACAAGATAACATGTTTGATATTCTCAGATTTGCAGTTTTTGTGCAAGCCTGGATCACTGAGAGACAGTTTGTGCCAATACCAAAATGCAGATCTGTGAATGAGAGGGATTTATGCCTAGTATGGAGTGACTAATTGCTCCAGCCTTTCCAAGATTAATTTCACACTTCATAATTTCTTGTGGAACAGTTGTCTAGAAAAGGTTGAATCAATGCAGTGGGAATAAGCTGTTGGGTTGAATGGGAACTCTGTTCTTGCTCTGGACCAAAACAAACTAACACCTGCTTTGCTCTGGTCTTGCTGACTTCTACAATGGTGTGTAACTCCCCATGAAATTAGATTGTACTGAAGCTGGCCCTTGTGGGGTTTCTGTTCAGAAGGTTTCCACCTTCCCATATTTTAAAAAATGAGCAGAAGTCCATCTTCTTTACTCTTGGTATTAACTGCTCAGTCATCACCTTATTTCAAAGTAAAATGTCTCCTAAAAACACCTGGTAGTACCCTGTGCAATAATAAAGCTAAAAATGTACTTTCAATAGTAACACTGCATAAAAGACATTCCTGATGTCTTTTGGAATTGTCCTAAGACATTCCAGTGGCAGTCAGATCCACAGGCTACTCCATGTTTGCCTGATTAATAGGGTAGGAGGGCATTAAATGAAGGAGGTTTCATAAGTGTGTGGGAGACTGCTGGAGAAAGGAGCAGAGGGTGGTGCTATGGAACCCAGAGATTTTTTTTCAGCTTTCCAAACCTGATGTAAGAAATCCATGTAGCAAGATGAACAGGAGTGCACTTCTTTCTGAGTTGGTTACTGGAGAAGATAATCTGCACACATCCAATTGGGAAGACAGTGGAGGAGGCTTTAAACTTCTAAGATTGATGGAAGAGAAAACCATTCCAAGATCCTAAGTGAAGACAGATATTAAGGCTGAGAGAGTTGGACTTGTT
>NW_010274200.1:0-82911 GCF_000690775.1 Eurypyga helias | reverse complement strand
TTCTATGATTCTATGATCTGTGGGGGAGTGCTGGGTGATGAGGGGTTTATTTTGTTGTTGTTGACTGTAAGCAGCACACTCACTGCAGGGACAGAGGCAGGGGTTGTTTGCAGCTGCTCTTAGAGAACCTTGCACCAGTGCTTGGTTCATCTCCCTGTGGGTTTTGGTCACAGCCATGCAAAATTTTAGGGTTTTGGTGCTTTTATGGGTTTGTTCGAGCTGCTGCTGTTTTCTGTAGCTACGTCTGGCAGCTTTAACTTGAAGAACTTGGTGGTTTGTGTTAGCTAGTGCCTCCTGTGTGGCTCACTTAGTTTCTGTCAGGCCCCTCGGCAGTAGACGACAGTTCCTAAAAGGAGAAATGCATGAGGAGAAACTTTCTCCCCTCAAGACTATAGTGCTTTGCCAGGAAATGCAACAGCTAGTCTGTGACACACAGCTGTTTTCAGATACACTGCAAGGAAAATGAAGATGGGTAATGCATCTCTTCGCTTGCAGTGCTCATCAGGATAAAGGGGGAATGGTTTCTTTTCATCCCTGTCATTATCAAAGAGTTTGTTTTCATTAAACTTTTGGTCTCCCACTGTTCTCAGCAGGGCACTTAACTTAGGAGTGGTCTCTTTTGCTTCAAGATGCAGCATGGATCCCAGAGAGGTACCGTGATACCGGGATTGATTTGGTCTTTCACTACCCGATATGGTTTCGTCACTCTGCTCACTTTTAGGGACTTCCTGATGTAAAGAGTCATTAGTAGACTCGTGTCTGTGACCACAAGCCAGCTGGTTGTGGATGTGCTTTTATACTGCTTCTCAGGCGAAGTAAAACAGACTTCATTTGCCCTTGTGGGGTCACAGGGGCAAAGCTTGTGTCTTCCTGGTACTAGGAGATGTGCTTTTCTTCATGGTTGAGGTGATCTAAAAGCACATACTTATGCAGCTACAATAGCCTAGTTGGCGTATGATAGCTTTCTGGACTGTAGTAATTTGACTACTTTCTATTGCATGGTTTACTTTCCATATTGTAAGAGAAATCAGTCATCCCCAGAGATTTCTTCTGAGCCTATAGTACAGGTGTATGTACTACAATATAAACCATAAGGAAATGAAAGATTCTTTCTCTGAGACATAACAGTTCTTCAGAGTGTGTTTGTTTTTTTTTTTTTTTTTCTGGTAAATTCAGATTGGGATAAAACCCAGCATCTCTGTAAATGTCTGGTAATAATGTACCGTGGTTGATGAAGAATAGGAGTCTCTCATGAGAAAAGCTAGATGGATAATTTTGGTTAATACTTTTGAAATTTTCTGTCAATATGTGTCATTCTCCCACCATATCTGCTGTTACCCTGTAAGGGTTCCTGTTGACCTGTTTACTTATGCAAGTAGAAATGAAGTTGTTGCTCTAGTATTTCTGCTGTTTACAGGGATGGCATTTGGAGACATTTAGATTTAATCTTGATTGTTGGCTTCCCCTGGTCAGCAGACCTCAGAAATCATTATCTTAATATCACAGGAATGTCAGTTCAATAATGTTACTGTTAATCAGTTGTTGAGCTCTAGTTCTGTGGCTGTAGTACATAAGTAGCTTATCTAGCAAAATTAACTTTCCGCGCTCGGTCTGTTTCTGTGGCAAAGAAAAAAAACAAGGGTGAAGGAAGAAGGAAAGCAATCTTATGAAAGATTTTTTTTCCTTTTGTTTATTCAACAAAATGTATTTAATTGAAGCATTACATTTTCTGTGCTACACAAATATGTTACTGGCTCTTGAGATTATATTTGAGGTAATTGATGTGTGTGTGTTTATGTATTTTGGTGGCTTTTGTTGTTGGTATTTTTGTCGCTGGGATCAGGCTTAAATGATGCTAATGGATTCTTGCAGCTTTGTGTGAGGATGTTGGAGTTCTTCAGACACAATAACACGGTCCTTGAGTTCAGTCCCTAAAAGCCAGTATTGATTTCACTTTGGATTCCACAGCTTTTCTTCTTGTGTTGTTGATTTGCTGAATGACACTGGGAGGACCAAGCAAGGACTGAGCACATTTGGCCTCACAGGGAAACTTGACTGGTGGGAGGAGGAGATGATAAGCAGCTTATCGCACAGTGAGTTGGAACAGCGGCCTGTTTCCTGTATGGGTAATGTAGTCTGCCATGGTGCCTGTGACAGATAAAAGGCTTTTGGGCTGCTTTAGAAGAGTCAGACAGCAGGAATAGTAGACACTCTACTATTTTGCCTTCCAGCATCTGTTTTGGCCCAAAGTTTCAAATTCTTCTGCTGCATTATGGTTTGCTCCTTAGGGATGCTGGTAGGGAAGGTCCATAAATAGGGATTTAATTGTCCATTTGGTCAATGCAATGGTGTCACTGGGCTGATCAGACTAAATACTGACTGAACATCTGCATTCTACCCCTTTCCCACCACCTCTTTGCTGGCCTCTGATCAAGGGGAAGATTATGGCTTCTCAACACACCTGGAGGGTCCCGATTGTGGACAGCTTTGATTTTTCTGGTATTGCACAGCCAAATCAGCCCCTCTTTTAAAAAAAAAATATCCCTTCTATCCCTCTATTTATGTTAACAACCCACTTCCTCAGAAATCGCAGTTGTTCAGTTACAGACAGAAGTCAATCCTGTGTGCATGCTAATTTCTAAAATGGTGGAAGTTTTCTAATGTTGAAGAGTGGTCTTTCCCCAGAAGATGGTCACTGTGTGCACAGGACTGCTGGCTCAGTCAGGAGTACTGTATTATCACTTGCAGATGAAGACCAGGGGCACTGATGAAATCTGAGCTGAATCCCTGAGCTGAAGACATTTAAGGCTTCAAAAGCATGATCTTAGGAGGTTCTGTCTTTTGAAGAGTGTGAGCTGAGGGAGAAGTGGTTTTCTTACTCTGCTGGGGAAAAAAGCCCCACAATTAAACAAGGTGCAGCTTGGCACCCTTGGTGTTTTGGACTGCTGCTTGGTTACAGCTGAACACTCATGAATTAAGTTTCCTGTCCTGCCTGAGGATCTGCTAACCTCAGATCAGAGGATGCTAGGTGGAGAACTGCTGCATTTAGGCAGCAGCGATGGTGCTGTGCAGCAGAATGTTGCTGTGATTCAACCTAGCTTTTGTTTAATAATGAAACTGCTCTGCGTAATTCACATTGGCCTAGGTCTGAATGTGATATTTAGGGAATACAATTATTTCGGATGTGTTGAGGGTGCTTGGGGAGGTGGCCTTATAAATCCGAGAGCAAGAATAATCTGCTAGGCAGGGCGATGGTAGGATAGGGAGTGATTTGTAGCCATTTACGTAGCACCTGTCGGGACCTGCTGCTTAGCTCATCTGGAGCTGTTTGATTTCAGTGAAAATTTCCTCTAAGAAGAGATTTTCTTTGAAAAGCTTTTCCACTAGCATTGGATAATTTCAGATGGGTTAAGTAACATAAAACCTTTTCTAGGAAGTTACCCAAGTAACTTAGAGCATGCAATTGCTTGTTGCCAGAGAAAAAGGGTCCTCTGTTCCTTCAGGTACCCCGTAGGAATGACAGGTTTGTGTAAAAAGGCTGGAGCATGTCTGGGATTTGATTTTAGTGTATGGGGTTGGGGTGGGCTTGCTAGAGCCAACTGTCATGGAAATGAGAATGCGTTTTTCTTATTTGCCAGGTGGGAAGAAATTTGTACCTCAAGCAGGACAGCAGCAGGATCTGTGGGGAATCAGAGGTTTGTCACGCCAGGAACAGGTTTTGTATTGCTATGTAGGTCCCCTGTTCCCTGTTCCACTGACCATTATCCTTCAGTGTGGCCCATGACGATTGCAATCTGTGGGTAGGATTTGCATCCGCAGCATCCTTGGGGGCAGTGCAAGCAAAGGGTAACTGCTGACCAAAGGGCTGCTGCATACTTTGGAGGCAGCAGTGTCTTTTATGAGCAAAAAGGCACCTAGGATGACTATGTGGCTGTCTAGCTGTTTGCCCAGTAAGGACATAAATCCCTGATTGCAAGAGGCTGGGAAGGTGTAACCAGGGAAAAACCCACTCAATTCATCTGCTTCTTTTCTACTCCCGGGTGCTGTTTTGCATGTGACATAGGGTGAGCAAACTCTTGCTCTGCTTTAACATGGTTCAGCTGACACTGAATGGGACTCAGGCATGAATGAGGCCTGCAGGGCCTTCACCCAGCCTTTGGCTGCCTGGTGAGTTTCAGCAGAGGACAATCACGTCACTGTGCCAGGGCAGCAACTTCTCGTCCCTGGCTGCACAGGTGGACTTGCAGCTGCCTGTGCGTCATGGCGGGAGTGGGATGAGAGGCTCTGGTGTCATCCTAGACCATGACTCTGCTGCTGCTGGCCTTGCCCTGCCTGGTGGGCTGGTGGCGTTGGGCTGAACCCAGTGCTAGCCTGTGGTAAGGTTCCTGTGCAGTGCAGTCTTCCAGCTCCTTGTGCTCTCTCTGCACAAGCCGTTTGCCTCGTCTGAGTTTGGGTTGATGTCCTTGTTGTCCACTTCTGCCTTGGCGCTTGCACGAGCTGCTCCATCTGCCCTGGCGTGTGCTGGCAGCTGCCACAACCCCATGCCGAGCAGAGCAGAGATCTCTCCCTCTCTCATCGGATCAAGTTGCCATGGCAATGCACAGTCTGCTGCACTCTGGGTCTCCAGGAGCCAGAATGATGGTGCTTTTGCAACATTGAGGTAAACATCTCTCTTTTTCCTTATATAGTGCATCCACCCCTGGTAAGAGTGCTGGCTGCCATTGGTGCAGGCCTCCCCTCACCCCCCACGTGTGGCATTGTTGCTCTGGGCACCAGCAGTGTGCCTGACCTATGGAACCAGCCTCCTGTGGGTTGGAGCTGTGCCTCCGGCATGTGTGGGCAGTGGCAGTGGCCCTCCCATCACTGGGCTGTGTGGGTTTCCCACTGGGGAGGACCAAGGCTACTGCTCAGGAGCAGCACCACTTGCAGTGTCAGCTGCTGGAGCATGCAGTTTGGGCACGGAGGGGTACAGCTGCAGCTCTCCTGGATGCTGCTGAGCGGGGAGATGGGTTGCCAGCTGCTTACTCAGAGTTCTGCCACTGATTTGCACTGGTCACCTTAGGAAAGTCACGTCTTTTCCCCTAAGCCCCTGCATGAAGGTGGTCTTGCGCTCCCTTGTCCCTTGAGAAGGCCCCCAAGGATGCTGGCTAATGAGTGCAAACACTTAGAGTTGTGGAAATTTGCTGGGGCATCTCTCTGGGGCTTGCCAGAGCTTCGTTATGGGGCCATGGGCTTTCACTTGTTTCTCCAGTGCTTTGGAAATCTATTGGTTTTTTTCACATCCAGAAGCCTGTAGTTGGCAGGTGATTGAAGACTCTTTTTACAGTGTCCTTTGTTATTGCAGGGAGTAATGAGCATGGCAGGCTGTTGCAGGCAGGGAAGTGTGGCTGTGTGACCTGAAAATGAATCTCCTGCTTGATCTGCTGGCATTTGTTCTAGCATCCTTCTCTCTACCTCCCTCCCTCTTGCTGTTGGTATGTGTATGAAGGGGGAGTCAGTGCTGGAGAGGGGAGTGGAGTAGGGGAGGAGTTTCTATCAGCCTCTTCTTCTTTTTTTTTTTCTTTTTTTTTTTCCTCCCCCTGTCCAGTGACGTGAGCAATGCCTGGAACAATCAGGCTGGCTCCAAACAGTGTGCATGAAGATGCTGGAGAAAACAGCCTAGTGTGCTTTAAGCGAACACTGATTGCTTGAGCCTGGGCTCTCCAGACATAACCTTTTCCAGTTCCTCTGCAGGGGATTGGGAAGTGCCATTAGCTTTCTTCTCCCCCATCCCATACGCTCACTTTTGGAAATGATCGGAGTTAACAGTGTTCAGAGCACCAGCAAAGTCCGGGTGAGAGCCACAGGTTCGGTGAAATACTCCCGAGAAGAATCTCTCTGGCGGCAGTCCCATCGGTCAAAATCTATGAAAATCTCCAACTCCTCTGAGTTTTCTACTAAAGAAAGCAAGGTAAATAACTAAATATTCGTAGTGTTTCTCTTTGCTGGGAGTGGAGGTGGTGTTGTTGAAAAGGTTACTCTCTGCAGGAATTAAGGGCTCAGGATGATCTGCAGTGATCACAGAATTGCTGTCAGGTCAGAAAAAAAAAATCTCTAGGCTTTGGGAGAGACTTGAAAGTGAAAAAGGTCTGGTGTGTGATAGTGATCGGGTCGTAGAGGAATGCCCTGTCACTGAGCTTGGTGCGGTAGTAAACAGTGAAAACTTGCTAGTGAGAATGCTAATTGGAGCTATGCTCTTGGGAAAGGTGCCAGAGTTGGGAAGTGATGCCCTTGGGATTATCTGTTTAACGGGAATTATTTTACATAGAAAAATAGCTTTAGCTCTTTCTCCATAGCTCTTGTGTTTTAGTAGGTGTGGGTGCTAGGTAAAAATATCATCTCACTTCCATGCATGATTAAATTTTGCCATAAAGTATTTATTAGGAAGGCATCACTTGTGCGTTTATAGGAATACGTTAGTGGTTTGTAGCGGTTGGTAGCGCAGGCTATGCCCAGCTGCTACAGTATCTGTGTGCAGCATTTCATCGCTCAGCCCAGCCCAGTTGTTTGGTTCCTAGGCAAACAGCCCCCACTCCATGCAGTATCACTTCTTTCCTGGTTCCTCACTCCCACTCAGTAACTGAGAGGCACCCAGGAACGCCTGGCAAGAGCTTTAATAGACATCTCCCTCCCAAAGGTGCTTCACGGCTCTGAGGGTTAGATGAACTTTATGCAGTGACTGAACATGCCTCTAATTTCATTCGTGCTGCAAATTGATTCTGCCTTGGGATTAGAAAATATAACCGTTTGCAAAGGTGTGTTGAATGAGGCTGAAATATTTCAGAGCATCAGCCAAAGGCATTTAACCATATCTGGTGACTGTGTGCATGCGAGCAAGCAGGCACATGCATGGATCTTCCTGTACTGTCTTCTCTAAATCTTCTATCTGTCCCAAGAGAAACCTTCTCTGCTGTGGTGAAAAGATCCCAGTGCTGTACAGTAGTTCCTAGCAGATAACTCTCTGCTGGTTTACAGGTCGTGTGGTGTTTCAGAGCCTCAGCTGCAGAGCTTTAGTCACAGAATAATGCAAACGGAGAAAAATAAAGTATTTCATTCAGTCCAGTGGCAGGAACGTGCTTTCTGAGGGCCTTATGACCCTAATTAAGAAACAGTGTACTGTTAATGTTGTGGCAGAGAAGTAGTATGGCCATTGGTCTCCGGCTGCTTCTGATGCAGTATCTGATACTCCACCAAATGCCAAAGTAAAGGCTGCATCTTGCAGATGCTTTGGGACCCTGCTCTTGTGATCACTTTCACCCTAGACATGGGAATAATTGCACAGTGTTCAGTGGGAGGTTTTACATACAAAAAGTCTGCATATGGCAGAAATTGGAGTCTTTTGACAGGGGGTCACTTAATCATGTAATCTCTGTACCTCTGTTCCCTCCCCCAGTCTTTGTGTCCACTGTGTATGCATGGTGTAATGTCCTCAGGGTAGGGACTTATCTCAGGGATGGTGCTTGACACAGTTAGTTAGCTACTGCAGTAATGAACGCTGTGTTCATTCCTCTATGGGATTCGCCCTTCTGCCTCCTGAGTGGTGTAGGTTGTTGTGTGAGATATATCCACTTCTCCTGCCTAGCTCTGTAAGTTGCAAAGCATACTGCAGCTTTGGTTTTGCTTGTAGTGATGTTTCCATATTTCATACAAAGGTTTTTGTGGCTGTGGTGCATCTAAGACCTGTAAAAGCTGTGTTACAGAGGGCTGAGAAGATCCCTACATGCCCATCAGTGATGCCTGCCCAGTTGACAAAATGACAGGTGTCTCTGCTACTGACAGGTCCTGTGATTTTGGGCAGCCCTGTTCTTTCCATATGTCTGTTCCCCCTTCTGTTCTTTGTCTCCCATCCATTTTGCTAAGATGTCACTGATTTAGAGAACTGATTTTTATTTGAGCTTTAGCTTTTCTGTTGTGTTGGTAGAAGAGACCTGGTAGTTGCTGCCAATGTGTAGAATTGTAAAAGAGGTCTTTTTATCAGTGTAAGTCTGCATATGTGCTTATACATCACCTCTCATGAAATGTCTTCAGTTCTAGGCTGGGCTTTCTGGACAGTGATGCCATGCAGATCCCCTCAGTCTCAAGCAGGGCTTGATTCCTAGACTTGTCCTCTTTCATATTTCTGTGGGTGTGTTTCTCCTCTTTGTGTCTGGACTGCCTTGTATTTTGTCTGCTCCCTTTACAAAATAACTACCATCCTCAAGACCTTTTCTGTGACTGTTTCAGCTGACTTAGGGCACGAGACAGATATAACCCATTTGTGCCTCAGAGACATACTCGTCTGATACTTTGCACTTACGTGGCTCAGCCTATTTTGCTGAGCTAGAGAGTATTCTATATCCTCACGCTCTAGCCAGTAGGAACAGGTCACCAACATGGTGCCTGCATAGGAGGTCTGCCTGCTGCCAGCATCAAAGACGCTAGGTACCCCAAGGACTCATCATCTTCTTGAAAAACATCAGGTAGTGCTTCCGTGCACACGTATATACGCACACGTACCTGTATGTATACAGGCTCCACTAGCTGATACAACCCAGATGTGTATTACAGGCAGGTGTCACGGCCTCAGGCCACCAGGAGAATCTGCAAAAATGATACTGTGAATTGCTGTACTCTTGTTCTGGGGAGAGTAAGCTTAAACCCAGGCTGCATGCAAGGTGAGTCAGAGGACCTTATAATCATCTGTGTGACCCAGCATGCTCGGCAGTCTCTCTCCCCGACAGACTGTTTTCCTGCAGCCATGGACGGAATTGCTGAGTGCCTGTGCCTGTCCTGCCTGCAAATGCACAGGGCCAATAAAACTGCTTCTGAAATAGGCTGTGTAGGTGATCCACTATCAAGAAACACTTCTCCAGCCTTTTCTCTGTTCAACCCATAATAATTCAGTATGCTGTCTTTACCAGTAACACTGATGAAACAGCAAGTACAGAACAGATCTTTTCTAGCAACCCCCATGTATCAAGTTTAAAGAGGACGCATTTCTTGTGTGGCATTAATTTCTTGGCACTCCGGAGCCCCAGCTAACCATCCTTTTCTATTTCACATTGATATATCTGGTGCAATCTTTCCTCCCTTTTACCTTTCTCCCTCTCCCCCTCTTCTCCATACAACCAGATTTTTAACAGAGGAGTTTCTCCTAGAAATGTTCTCCTCCAGTTGGTGACGCACTTGAAATTCCCTGGGTGAAATGATCTCCTTTCCTTCCCCCTAAAACATTCCTATCAACCCTATCTCCACCCACACCAAAACAACATTCATCGGTTCCATATGCTGCTGAACAGCTCTGTGCTGTTTTATGAATAATGTATGCCGGCTTGTTAGAACGTTTGTTGTACAACCCAGTGGAATTTGAAATTGTGAGTGATATCAGTAGACATGCCATGCTATGCACTAACCCACAGGCTTCTTGGGGTACTACTTTGGCATCCTTGCTGCATCCTTGTCAGAAGGGGGAAAATGCGTGAGACGTCGGGGGCATGTGGGCTTTGAGACTGGTGAGGAGCAGCAGGCACTTGGTGATCAGAGCCCTTATGTTTGCCTCACCAGGTGTTACAGATCCATGCATGAGGAGAGCAGAAAATACCAAGATCTGGATTTTCAGGGAGGATGGAATAGGAGATAGTGGAGTAGTCTATATCTGTATGCAAGCAACAGTTCTGGGGGAGGGTCAACTTTCAGGTAGGCACCTAAACGGCAAAGCAGAAGTGGTATATAGCAATGTGTTGCACCTCATCCAAACCTAGCAGAAGGCAGTGACACAGAGGCACACCTGAGTTCAAAGGACAGGCACATTAACACCTGTCAGGACTGCATGCAGATACCTGCAATGTCTTCTGTCTGTTGCCTCTGCAACCTGCTTTGGTTTTGTAGAGTTCTGCTACTTTTGTTGTTTTTCCTCCCTGCAATAAACCACGTGTGGTGGGAGTCAGGGATGGTGCTCGGCTGACTGCTGTGGTCCCAGGGACAGAGCTGATGGACTGGTGCTGAGTGACTGGAGGAGGTGCTGAACTTCCGACTGAGCACTTCTGGTGGCAAAGACTGAGCATGTCTTTGGCCACAGGTGTAGCTGGGGGTTCCTTGGCTGCCTTGGATTAACCATGCCCCTACCAGCTGGAGGTGAAGAAGAAATGTTCCCAGGCAGGGCTTCCTCTGACAGTGGCTGCAGGGGAGGGTGGCAGGGGCCTGGGTCAGACAGCACAAGTGCATCCCTATCCAGGGGCATGCAAAAGCCACACAGAGTATCTCCTGCAATGGTCAGATGGTCATATGCTCAGCAGTGACTCCAGAAGTCAGGGTGGAGTGGGATGTGGGCAGAGAGCCTGGGAAACAAAAACTGGAGGAGGCAGCCTTGGTCATCCTTGCTGGCTCTCTGAACTCAGTTTTGGTTTTGTCTGTTTACCTGCTCATGACAGGCATTTCTGGCTCCTTCTCTTTTGTGCACAGAGTAGGTATAATAAATACCTATAGCGTACTCCTTTCTCCCTTGGCAGGCTTTTCTGGATGGGTGAGCATGTACAGAAAGTTGGTAGTCTGCTTCAAGAGCCAGCCCTATGTTGCCTTTTGAGGGAAGGGCTTGCACAGTGCCCTGGGACCTCTTGCATGCTGCTGGCCAGGCTTTGGGGACCCTGTACCTACTTGTGACCTAGATGATTTACCAGGATGAGTATCTGGGTAATTTCTAACATCTTTGTCCTTGTGTGCACACCTTGCCGTGCCTTTCTTTCGTTCGCTGCTTCTCTATGCAGAGGCTGTCACAACATAGTTGGCAGGTGCCGAGAACAGCCTGTTTAAACGGGTCTGATGTTTCATGCATGTGACAAGGTTTTGAAGGAGGTCAGGATGGCGAGGGACCTCTTTTTATTGGCAGCTTTGTGAAATAAACAAGAGTTTTAAGGAGCACTCCCTGCATAGTTTTGATTCTCTTTTCAGTTGGAATAAAAGTACCGACTGGTGAGAGTTTGTGAAAATCCGGATTTTCAGTTGACCTGCCTGTTTACCAGAGGGAAAATGGGGATGGAATTTAGCAGCTTCTTACAGAATTACAGGCTTCCACTTAAAAAAGAAAGTGTAAGTTTCTTTCCCAGTTTATGAACAAATACAAACAAATCCCACAAATACATAACTAATACCATTGGGGTTTTTTGTACTGCTAAGGGTCAAATTGGAGCTGTAGGAAACAGCATTGGAGTTAAAATAAGGAAAGTGCTGAGGATGTTGCCTGCTATTCTGTTTTATGCAGCAGTTAATTTCATTTATTCTCCCTTCAAAACTGCATTTGTTTCTCCAGGGAGCTTAGAGGCTTAGAGCACAGCAGGCTCCAGTGTTGGGCCTCTGCTGTGGTGGACCTAAAGATCAGCAATTCACAGTAAAGAGAAAGCTGTAAGGAGTAGGTTTTTGCAGTCTGAATCATAGAGCTTAAGAGTTGAAGCAGTGAAGTTGGATATTGCGGAGTAGTTGGTAGCTGGGGGTTTGGATCCTGCCTTGGGTGCCAAAAGAGATAGAAAGGCTCTTCCCTTTCCAAGTAGTATTGGTCCAGCTTGGAAGACAATATCCTTGCAGTATTCATTCTGGCATTCCGTGCTGTTGTCCAGCCTCTAGTTTTGTGGCTTAAATATTTGCCAAGTACTTCCCAGGCTTGCAGGTAGGAAGCTTTGATTGTTGTCACACTGTAAGAGTGCTTTAGAACAGCATCCCACCCCCTCTACCACAAGACGAAGCATGAGTTAATAAAACCTGTCCTTGCAGCTAGTTAATGACGATGAAAGTCATGTCCCCACCATAATCTCTGATCAGCTTTTTTGCAATTTAGTGAAGCATTTGAGTGCTTATCTCCAAGTCTGTTTGATTTAATCATACTCTAGAGAAATGTATGCTGAAAAGAGCTGCTGTCTGAATCAGGTCCTTGGGAAATAGCCATGAAATAAATGATAGAGCAGGTGCTGGGCTGTACACGGCTGCTACTGAAATTTTTCTTCTCCAGATCATGTGAGAGCCCAGTAGACATAAGGAAAATGTTAAACCATAAATTGATTTGAAGAAAGAATGTAAAGCAACTCTAAAAGACTGGTGAGTATGGTGGTGAGTGCACAGTCCAGCAGCAGTCTCAGCTGGAGAGGTGGGTCGGGGGGCAGGCAGGCGAACTCATGTATTCCTTGAGATCTCTTCTCACTGAGGTCTCACTGAATATGCTTGGTAGGTACACTGGACATGCCTTCTATCCAACTCCCCAGGCTGTGGATATGCTCTAGTGTTTTTTCTCTTTCATTTTTGTAAACAGCAGGACTTTCTGAGAGGCTATATGTGATGCTCGCTCTATGGGGGACACTGTGTCCTTCGCCAGATGTACGCCATACAACTGGGTTGGTGTCCAAAAGAAGGAAGATGGAGTCTGGCTCATTAGTAAAGATAGGGACAAACACATGTCACTTTCCACAAGGCAAAAGCCTGGGGCACTTGTTATTCCCATACCAATCTGGAGTGCTGCTTCTCTATGTCCTGCTCTTTGGCTGTCGTGATCCCTAGAGACTTCCTTAGAGGCAAAATCCCATAAAAAGCAGTACTGCACAGGGCAGGTATTAATTTTCAGAGGTTGTGACCCAATCTCATATGCCTTTGGGCCAGGGAGCAGCAAAAGCATTTCTGGTACCCGGGGCCTGGTTTTTCTACATTTCAAATGCTAATCCAACCAGCTGGGTAAAAAAAAAAATGGCACTTCTGAAAAAATGGGGAGGCAACTGGGAGAAGAGTGCAGCCTCTTTGCCTTACATGTGGAAGTAGTTGTCTGGCTCAAAACGTAAGAGAATATTTTAATTGTAGTAGGAAGAAAAAGACAAGTCAGAGAAGTAAGGGAAGGGCTTTGGCTAAATCATTAGCGACATAGTGGCTTCTAACAGAAAATACTGGGTGACCTCAGGGAATCAGCGTCAGCATCAAATTGTGCAGAAAAATGGAGTTGTGTCTGATTCTGCTGGACTGCTGGCTGCATGGTAGAAGAAATGTTAGCCCTTTCTTTTGCTTTATTCCTGCAGAGTGGTCTTAAAATCTCTTGATAGTTCTCATCTGAAAATTAAGCAAAATGCCTACAAATTGCCAGCAATGCCCTTTCCTTCACCTTTAGCTGTTTGCCTTTGATTCAGAGCTTCTTATGCAAGTTTGTGGAAGATAGGATAAATAGAAATAGATAGTGAAAACTCCAGAGCTGGAAATACTTTGTCATACTGCTGTGAGTAGCACAGCAAAGTCCTTTTAGCAGTGGGGACCTCTCTCTGCTAGCTTAGTGTAAGTAGGATGTGTGATGATTCCTCCTGATGGTCATACCTGTTCTTTTACTCTAAGAAACTTACTTTTATGGTACGCTGTGACTAAAAGTCGCTGCATGTGTAGCACCGGTGTGAGGTGAGTTGTATGTGTTTGACCTGCTTGTGTAGGGTTCTACTGAGCCAGACTTTCACAGATCTGAATATTAAGTATCTTCAAATAGACTATGTAAGGTTCAGAAAGGAACCAGTGGATCACTGAATGAGCAGTGGAATATGCTCATGGGGTTCTTGTTGTAAGTTCAGCTGTGGCATACGCACGACTAGTTTCAGCTCCTCAGTTTTCCAAATTATTTTTGTTTGGGTCAGAGTTAAGGCTATTTAAACGCTAATGGTTCTGGTGAGCGTGTCATAGCTATTATGGTATGTGATTTTTCAGGCTTGTTCATACTTGATGTGCTAGTTTATGTTAATCATGTGCATCAACAGTTCTTCTACACGTTAACATATTTTGAGGCTGTGTAGGAGTTATGTGCCAAAGGGAGTAAATCTAGCTATGTATATAAGGTAAATTACAAATGTGGATTAGAAGTGCGAGAATCAAGGACATTCCATACCAAAATACTTCACTTGAGTCAAGTGGCCTATTTGAAGAACTCCATCAGTTTGTAGTAATACCAGGCATGTATCCATTGTATGCATCAGCTACTGGAGGGCTGAAATCACACGCTTATCCAAGTGATGTACCTATTCCCTCTCAAAAGAAATCCATCCCAACTGTCTGATATCCACCTAGGCCTAAGTTAGCTTCCAGACCATTTTCATTGCAGTCTGGTACCAACAACAGAATTGTGACCTTTGGTGTCAAACCTACTGGCATCTTTCGTATGTATTGAAAGAGTGACATTGTTAGCAGGCAGCAGTCCAAGGCATGGATCTTCGAGCAAGAAAGCTGCTTATCATTTATTTTCTGTTTTGCACTTAGAAATGGAACACGTGTGTGTTTGCTTGTGTGACTGGGGAAGCATTCAGTTGTCTGTGAAGCTCAGGGGATTTGGGCAGTTATTCTGGCGTAGTTTTACAGGTAAGATCATATGGTGAAATCTTGCCCCATTAAAGTCAGTGACAAAAAAGTATCACCGACTATCAGGAATTAAATTGGATCTTGGATTTCAAGGCTGTAGTTTTGTGGCTTTCACAAACTTAATAGGGTTATTTAAAAAACCAAAACAACAACAAAACCCCAAACCAAACACAAAACAAACAAACAAACAAACAAAAACCCCAAACCCAAAGGTCTGCTTAAGAAAATGACTGTAATCTCAGATGCTGCATTCTGGTATTTTTTCCTTAGATGAGATTTCTGCTCAAGAGTTTTGCATTACTATGAGCAGATATGATACTTCCCTTATCAGACAGCTTGCTTGCTGGTATTAGATAGGTGATTTTCCTCAGCATATTAATGTATATGTAGTAGGGGTCAAACAATAATCCCATCTCTTTTCTCTCCCCTTGCAGGCCCTCTACAACTCAATCAAGAATGAGAAACTGGAATGGGCAGTGTAAGTATACTGCAGAAATTAGGAGTTTAAAAATAGTACCTGTGTAGTAATCTGTTTATACGTCCTATGTCACGATCTGAGTGGGCTCCGAAGCCTGTAGAAGATAGCCAATGTGTGGAGTGAGTTTTCTTTTCTGTTAATGAATGACCTGGCAATACTGCCTCATCTGTTTCTCCAGCAAGGGGAGTTGTTAATGATAGGAGCCAACTGCGTTTGTAAGGAAAGAGGACGTTTCATTTAGCAGGAAACTTCAGCCTGAAATTAAACCCTCTGTTGTTATGTGGCTGCATAAATAAAACAAAAGCTGTCTTCTCCCTTTATCTTTTGGTACATTGTGTCAGAACCACTGAATAGAAACACACATCTTGGATTGAGTTTCCTGCTGTTGGTTTATTGTCTTGGTTTGTCTCCTTATTAACTATGGATAACTTGACAACAACCTAATTTGAAAGATGATAAACGGGACAAAGTCTGATATCCCCTGTCCTTAGTTGCTTTCGACAGGCTAACACTTGTTAACTACGGAAATACTGCAGACAAGAAAGAGCTTCGATTTCTGATTGTGTTAAATTGACATTTCTCTGTGGTTAGGTTTTAAGTGCTCTAGGTATGCCAGCAGAGTAGAAGGGTCTGCTTTAGATTCTGCTGCTTGCAAAGTGGCAAGTGAATTTTGGTTTAAAATAAAAGAATTATTTTGGCTGTGCAAGATGTTTGCCTGCATGGATTTACATATCTGAAACATCACCTTCTTGAGAACAATGTAGATCTGGAATGCATGCTCCTGCACCTTTTGTGCTAGAAGTCCTAATGTCAGAGTAGTGAGGAAGGTGTACTTCTAAGGGGAATCACTGAGAAGTGCCGTCTGTAATGAGCCTCATAAGAAGTGTTGTGGGAGACATTTTCCCAGACCGTGCCTTGGACCTGGGATACGCTGTGTGAGTCTTACATGTCACACCACTAGAGCTGTTTGCAAGGCACTCTCTCACAGGTACTTTAGACCCAGCAGAATCCATTATGTCACTTCTCAATGTCAGAATTTTCCTCTATCTCTTGGCAAGAGACCATACTGTGTCTAATACACTTGGGCAGCCTCCAGGTGGGAAGTGGCTCATGCCTGGCTCTGCTCCCATGAACTTCAGTCAAGGTGATTTATGACATAGCTTTCTTCTGTATAGGTAGTAACTGCTTTGGCATTTACATTGTCCAGTCTATGGCCCTTGTTAATGAATTGTTTGGGGAAGAATTGCAAGCAGGCTGGAAAAGGGAGACATCAGAATCCTCCTTAAATTAGGTTTTGGGATGTGGGTGTAAAGCCACCTTCTCCCAGCAGAGTGCTCGAAGTGGCCAGTTGTTCATTCCAGTCTGAAACTTGGACAGGTAGCTGGGGCTGATGTGACAATTACTTTCCATGCTGTAAAACAAAGCTCATCCTAGGCACAGTCAAAAAGGTGCCTTTACCTTTAGGGTTGAGAGTGCAGGCTGGAAGAGGGAGCATGAAGGTGTCTCTCACCACTTCTACAGAGTTGTCTGGTTGGTGTAATCACTGCAAGAAGCCCCAAGACTGCTGGAGCTAAAGGCATATCACTCTTTTGCTCTGCTGTTGCGATCTGCAGAGAAAGGTGTATAGGAAGAGCACATGGTTTGGTTTGGTGTGATGGGACTGAGGAAGATACTCTCTCCTTTCCAAAGAGTATCACTTTGCTTCCCTGATGCAGTTGGCAGGGAAAGAAGTAGGAGGTAAGACAAAGGTGGAAATAGGGCTGCAAAATCCAGCATAAGCTCCATCACGATGCTGGCATGTTTAAGGAATGCCTTTCCTCCAGCCAGAATCCGTTTGTCTCTCTTAGAAGCTAAGCAGCTGTTCAAGAGCTTCTCTGGCAGTACATTATTTGGTGGATTAATGATTGTCAAGAAGTCCACAGGCAGGGGATTGTAACAGCAATACTTAAGATGGAGGGAGACTACTACATGAGCCTTATGTTACTAGTTGCAAGCTAGGTGTGACATTGTTCTAAATTGTTTGCTGTCCATTTCCAGTAGAATTGCAGTCTGATCCAAACCCCACAGAAAGAAAAGGCTTTGGATCTGATTCCAATTGGTGCCAATCCAGTTGGATCCATTGATTCCCATTTTGTAAAGAGAAGTGGCACCTTAATCAGCAGATGTCCTGCAGAGACTTTGAGTAGGACTATTCATTTATCCTTTATCTACAGGAAGGTTTGAGTACAGCTCTGGAGCAGAGAATTATGTTACCGTTCATTTTCTGCAGTAGTTCCAGGTTCAAGTTTTCCAAAAGGTTAAAAGCAAAACACATACCATGATCTGTAAAATAAACAGGTCTGACCTCAAATTTACTCTGAACTAGTGAATGTGGAATCCTGAATGCCCACTCCTACTCTGCACTGCACCCCCCGCATTTTTTGGTTTCTTTTCACAATAGTACTGCCAGCAAATATTCTACCATTTACTTTACTTGCTATTTCCTCATGCCTGCCTTGTTGTTCAGTATCCTGGGAGAACAGAGAAAAGTAGCATGGGAAAACTAACCATCAGAAATATAATCATTCTGTCTTTTGTCCTATTTCTCTCTACTGTTAACAGTTCTAGATCTCTTCTGTCTGTTGGGCTGTGCTTCATTCTTCTTTGAACAGCAAGTGAAGCACTAAGTAGTGATCAGACCTCACTGAAGTCATTGGCAGAAGTTCCTACTGACTGCATGAAGCCACATACTGTTTAATCCTTTTAGTCCAATGCATCCTATTTTGTTTGCTGAGGTCATTGGAACCACCTCAGGAGTGCATGTAGCCCAAGTGGTTGTGTTGTAATTTGTCATGCTGCTTAAATTTCCCTGAAGGACTTGATATTTCCATGAGATATTTTCATATTGGAATGATAAACTTGTGTTCTTCAACCTTGAAGTCACTGGTGAAATGAACTCAAGATCCTGTGAACACGAGTGATAAGATTGAGTTGGGTTTGTTAAGGTGGAAAAGGGAGCACCAAAGAAAGGGGCCAGAGTGTATTTTTTTCAGTGTGTGAAGGCTGTCACAGAGGAGAAGTGTGTGGAGAATAACTCACACTCATTGTGGATGGGCTTACATTTGAAACAAGAGGAGTTTGGGTTAAACATTAAAAACAACTTTCTAGTAATAACCCTTTTAAGCTTGAGCATAGATTTTCCAAGACAAGCTATGGAAGTGCTTTCACTGGAGGATTTTATGAATTGTTTTTTTCTGTCTAGAATGGGTTAGGAAAGTTGACCCAGCCTTAGAAGGAAGGAGATGGGTTAGCTGATATCTTAACATCCCTTCCATCCTATTGTCTATAATATTATAGATGAGGTTTTGTAGCTGTTTATCATCCTTTGGCTTTTGCACCCATCATTTTCGGCTTTCAGCTGAAGAAGTAACATGTTTCAAAGGTGACACAGTTAAATGTTTTGATAGCATGATGTCTACATGGAAATGGGGTGGTGAACATTATTGTTCTCTATTGTTTTTTTGTCTACTTCCTGTTGAAGGTGTTAGGAATAAAAAAATCATCATCTTAAAATGGGCTGAATGGTGATCTAGAATTAACATTTGAAACCCTAATGTGCTGCTTACAAAATCACAAAATCAAAATGGCTGCATTTGAGCAGGTTATTTCTGAAAGCGTTCTCTCAGCAGGACAGTGTAGTTTTCATGAGAATTACTTGTTTTTTGACTAGTTGATGATACAGTTTTCTTTCGAGGGAAGTTTAGACATGGACACAGTAAATTATTTTGTCTTTCTGGACTGCACTGAAAAATCCTCGCCTTTCAACCGAACCAAAAGAGGTCTTTGAGACAGTGATGGTGGGAAAGGGCTGCTGCCAAATGCTTTCTGCGTTTCCTGCAGCAAACTGTGATGCTGAGACCATGGGAGTTATAAAGACATCCGTGCTGAAGCTCAACTTTTTCTAGGTCAAATCCAGAAATCTCTTCCTGCTATAATTAACTCTTTGTCTCCCAAGTTCTAGGATGTTTCCTGTTTGCAACTTCATGGTTGGTTTTAGAGAGGAAGTCAGGTGGTAATCACCTGGATCTCCTTTCTTCTCCCTTTGGGAAAGATGCCAAAATTTCTCTCCACTGGTGTCTCAAGTCAGTTTCCTAATACAGATGCTGTCAGTTCCACAGACTCATATAATTATATGTTACAAAGCTAATCTTTTTTTAAATGCCATTTTTAAAATGGATAAACCCAGCCTTTTGTCATACTGTGTAAGTTTTCTATTTGAACAAATACAGAGACGAAGCAGACTTTTGAAAATGAAGGGCTTGACCATGTCTTTCCAGCTTAGTGACTTCGAAGTTTTCCAAAGCAGAGGCTCAAATCAGACTGTAGTATTTTTTGTTACTGAGGGAGCCAGATCGTGGTTTTCTCTCAGAAGACAAAAATGGGACCTACTTTTTGAGAAGCAAAAATGTATTTCTTTATCAAAATGGCAACATCTGCATTTTTGCATGTATTTCAAATCTGCATGTTTAAGAATAAGAGGCAAACTCTTTCTGGTTGTCAGTGATCATGCATTTGGGAAGGAGAACATTGTTCTTTCCATGCTGTTTCTTCAAGTGATAGAACAAGCAGATTCTGGCTTTGGTGTGTTGGTTCTCATGGGCAGCCATTCCCTTGGTTACTGCTCTGTCTGCAGGTCCCTTTCCAAAGAGACAAGCCAAGGGAGGTGGAACTGAAGCTCCTTGTTTTGGGCAGCCTTGCAAATACCATGTGCCGTAAGCAGAGTCTTGGAGAACCATTACAGGTGGTAGTCTTTTCCTGTCACTGTGGAGCAAAGAATTCTGTAGGACCCACATTCTGTGGGTGGAAAGTGGGATCTACAAAGGGTTCACAGCCATCAGCCCCCTTCAGTCATCAGAGAGGGGGGACCAGAAGAATTACTTCCAGACCTAGAGCCAGGAATGATCTCCTTCTGCTGATCAAAGACAGAAAAACTTGTAAGTCTTCTGCAAACCTAAGTGGACCCTCATGATGATGTTTTGCTACTGAAATGTGTGTTGGAATCAGCATGGGTTTGCTTGTTTGTTTGTTTTACTGAAATGCATAAAAATTGTGCTATTACCTATACCAAATGGAATGGAGGGCACCGAGCCTGCCCCTGACAAAGACCAGACCTCTCCCTGATGCTAGATCTATGATTGAACATACCTGCACAGAGACACCACAGAGACTCTTATCTCTGCCTTTCTGGAGGCCTTCATGCTGGGGAGTGTTACAGGACTTGAATCATCTGAGAGAGCCATCTGAGGATCAGGAAGTAGTTGCACCCCCTACCCAGTCTAGGGTTTCAAAGATCAGTTTTCAGGTGAGGGCAGGTGAATTTTCTGCAGCTCTTTCTTCTTTCAGTTGTATCCTAAAGACTGTTGAGGAGTAAGTTCAAGTTGTTACATCCTTGATAAAGCCTATCCAGGACCTATCTATTCAGCCCGCTTCAGAGGGTACCTAAGCAAAGGCTAGTACCTGAACTGTTTTGCTACTTTGAAACTCCTCTCAATAGTTCTGCGTTCTTCTTATCCTTGGCCACTTAAGCACCATGAAATATTTGAAGAAATGGGTCCCAAATACCCCTGTTTTATTTCTACTAGTGTTTCATATTCAGTATCACATGAAGATAAAGTCTCCTTTTAGTTCTATTTTTCTTAGCTGTTCATCTGTTTCTTGTTCTCTAATGAGTCCTCCTTGCCTCTCTGATTCTCTCAGTTGGATCTTACAGACTGGCTTTGTGCCTCTTTACCTCATGCATCTCATCAGGGCACTCAGCTCTCACAAGTGCCTGAGGCTTCTGAGTCTCAAGGATGTCCCATTTTCAGTGACAGATTAAAGGACCAATTAAAGGTTTGTTCAGTGCTACCAGTAGTCACGAGAGCAGATGCCATTTTGTCCTTGTCCGCCCTGTTTGCATTTGTCCTATTTAATAGCTGCTCCAGAGACGCTGAGTTTGAGAGCACTGCCCCCAGCACTAGTGATGTCCAGGGTTGCTCATCACAACACCTGTGGCTGCTTGGATAAGGGTGCTGGTACATTCCCGCAGGACAGTTGATCAGTATAATTCACTCCCATAGCTCCAAAGGAGGTAGCATATTCTAAAAAAAAAATGCTAAGCCATTTACTGCAGTAGGTCTCTGCTGACAAGGAGAAATCCACTGTGTCCTTGGCTGAGATCCCAGAATTCATAAGGCACTTCTGTGTGACAAATTATCCTGAGTGCTTGTGCTCTATGAGAGATTTTAGTCTGGATTGGGTATCACAGGCTTGAGCGAATTTGCTCCTGGAATGGATACATATCTGAGAAACATGTGTCCCACAATGGTTCAGACTAGCCAGCAGCTAGTACGTGCATTAGACACAGGAAGGGTGGGGACAATCAGAATTGTCAGAAATTCTTACACTTTCTCAGTTGGAAGAGGGCTTCAACCAAAGAACGCATGAAGAAATCCTTATTGACAAACAAAAGTTTTTTTGCAGATATCTCTGTTCCGGAGTAGAAAAACACATATCAATAGACTGAAAATGCAAGGACTGCTGTCCCTTTCAGGAACCATGTTTTCAGGGAAAAGTTTTCTTCCTGAGGAGACCTAGGCATACAACACTATGATGGTATGGTGTACCACCTTGGCCGTATCTCTACAACTACATCAGGTGTCTGGCACCTTTGTGTGACTCACAGGCTGAACATGATTTGTAGCATCCGTATCCATACTGTTGAAAAGTCTTAACCTCCAAAAGAAGATGCTCACCTCTGTACTGCCTGTTGGGTGGTCCTTGACTGCTTATTCCTAAATGGTGTCTGTAACTTGTCTGGGAGTGTGCTGGGCTGAGATGATGCCAAGCACAAAGGACTATGTGGTGATCAAAGTCATATGCCTGGGAATATTACATGGCACTGCACAGTTCATTAATATAGCTTCCTTGTCTCTGGATTTGGCCTATTATCCTTGTGTATCCTCAGACTAAGTAATAACTTCCCCAGAAGACCAGTTCAACAGAGATGAGGATAACATAGGCTAGCTGCTCTAGCCTGCAGTTTTTGGGGGATGTTTCTTTGGGTGGTCATTCCCATAAGCAGACATGGTTGCAGCG
The DNA here is from genome assembly GCF_000690775.1 of Eurypyga helias. Lineage (NCBI taxonomy): Eukaryota > Metazoa > Chordata > Aves > Eurypygiformes > Eurypygidae > Eurypyga > Eurypyga helias. Next base: position 60,941 of record NW_010274200.1, on the reverse strand, counting down.
TGCCACGAGAGGAGCTTTTGGGCTGATATATGCTTTGCTAGTCCTCATCTGATACATGCCTATGAGCATATACATGTGACTAAAAGTTCTACCTTACCTATCCCTCTCTGCTTGTCACCTGGGTCCAGTGCAATGCAGCAGCTTGAAGTCCACTCCCTCCCCATTAGCCATCATGACACTCAAGTGATAATGATTTTTTTTAATCTGGTTGCTGGTGTTAGGAGAAGCATTGCTAACATGGCTTTCCAATGGCAGCCTTCATCCTCTCTGACACACCTTTGTCATTCACCTGGAGGGGACTGTGTGGATACTTCAAGGGACAGACATAATCTGTAATCCGTCACCAGCTGTGGTTCCTCCAGATACACTATCCACTCAGATTCAGTGGCCTGTTGTTCTCTGAAGACCATTGTCCTACTCTTGTGATGGACACCCTTTGTTTTCTAGGTTGCCTGGTCCTTTTTGCCTTCGGCTGTGACGAGCAAAAGGGCATTTATTAGTCAGGCAATGCTTGTGACTTGCTGAAATGGGTTGCATTGTTGTCCCCAAGAGCCATGTTGAATACATTGCCCTAATAAGTAGCATTTTGTGCAGCATTTTGTTTCTAAAATACAGATAACATAATTCACCTAATGTAGTTTTTATTTTTAAATTGCTACTTTTATGCTAGTCTGTGGAGGAAAATAAAGAAAAGGAGGTTGAGTCTTGTGTTTCATATGCTAAGTTAAGGAGTAAGCCACAGTGATCTGTAGCAATCTAATTCTTTTCATCTACATGTGAACTCATGGAGAAATTGGAGATTTTTCAGGAGAGCCCAGCAGGCAAACATTTCCCATTTTAGCACCTAAATAAATGGAATTAAATTAGGTGCAGTTGGAGGACACAGAACACTTGAAATCCTGCCTTTTGAGACTGTAAAAGGGAAACTTGGGGCTCTTTTGAAAATCTGGCTCCTATGTCCTGTGCTAGTGAAGTAAGTGAACCTGAGCTTTGCTATAATCCAACTATGTTCTGCTACATGCCTAGGTTTCTCTCTAAATAGGGCCCCCTGTAAAGAGAGAGGTATGTTTTGACAAGGAATGTCCAAGAATTACTGAAATGAAACTCTGCTGGTCAGTTGTTGTTCATGCTTCTGTTTCACTGCTTTTTAAGGGATGAAGAAGAGAAAAAAAAGGCTCACTCGAATGGTACAGATGAAAAGGATAATGGGAGCCAGACGAAAGCTGTCAGTCGAATTGGCAACTCAAATAACCCATTCCTGGACATCCCTCATGATCCCAATGCTGCTGTGTATAAAACTGGATTTCTGGCTCGGAAAAGCCATGCAGATATGGATGGAAAGAAAAGTGAGTAACTTTCACTCTTAACATCTCATTTTCTTGTTATCTCTGCACAATGCCACTTACGATGAGTCCGTGTGCTTCTCAAGGCAAATAGTGCTGCTTCATTAGGGGAAATTGCAGCAATAACAAACAACACAGCAATTGGATTATCACACTCTCACTATTAGGCCAGGATTTACAATATTCAGTCCCATTTGCAGCAGCTCTAATGCATGAGCATAATGAGGAATGTGATACAGCAGAGCAATGTGAATCTTTTGTGCTAAAAGAAAATGAATCTCCTGGTTTACAGAAGAGAAAACAATTTCAAGTGAATTACAGTAGCTGTTCTGTAGTAATTTGGTAATTCTCCTTTTTCCTTACGTGACACCAGATTGTTTCAAATCTCCCCTGCCCTCTGGGTCTGTCTTTGAAGAAAGGCTGTTCTTTATCTCTGCTTGGGAGGTGCAGTAACCTCTTCCCTGCTTTCCCAGCTTTGGGTCACATACCCAATGAAGTTCACCAGCTTTTGGTAACGGCGGGATTGAATGCTATGCAGTTTCTCCTTGCCCCTTCTTTGTAATAATACTGCTGTGTCTCTTACTTTAACTGTTCTCTTTCTTTCTTGTCCTGCTTCTGTTTGTGGTGCACTAATTATCAAAGGCTTCTCTGATTCATCTTGCTTGTGTTTTGTTGTTTGGACATCTTAATTTCTTTTTTTAGCATTGATGTTCTTGGAAACAGCAGGGGCTACTCAGAACATCTGTATTTTCCCTGATCATTGTCGACAATCACCTACTTAAAGTTCATGCTATTGGCTGAATCCTGAAGGCTGTCTGACTTTGTGATGAGTTTCCAGTGACTGCAACTCTCTGTAGATGGGCTAAGCTCTTTGGTGTTTGCATGTTTTGATAGTCTATTTTAGAAGGTACAACTGGAGGTTGGTGTTTTCAAGCTGGAGGCTGACAGCTGGACAACTCAATCCAGATATGTCGCGATCAAGCTGGCCTCATTCTTTGTGATGACTGGGTGGTGTGAATAGGTTCCTCTTTATTAAACTTACGTTTATTTAACCTTAATAAGTAATTTTGTTTAGTTGCTTTATGAAACTATTTCTTTAATTATAAGTAACCAGAATTGCTCATTATTCAGCACACTGGATGTTGGCATTTTGGGGATGGTTCTTTTATGAGTAATGTAATTCAGGCCATGTTTGCAGAAGTTTCTATACATCTTAGAGGTCTGTTTCTCATTGTCATGCAGCTCTTGAAAATGTTACATTCAGACTTTCCAGTTGCAAATGAAATGAAACTATTTTTTTTAAGTTAATTAGATATTTTCATATTTTGTTTCCTAATGGAGTTGTTGCAGGGCAGAGGTCAGCCTGTGCGGGATTACTAATTGAAGTGATGTGCTGGCATGCTTTTATGTATTTTCTCAGGAAAGGAGGGCTAAAGCACTTAGGTAGTCTAGAGAAGAAGGATGTAACAGAGGCCAATGACTGGAAGTTGAACTGAACAAGTGCCAATTAGAAGTAAGGCCTGTCATGTGAAATGGAAATGATTAACCTCTGAAGCAAGGGAATAATAAACACTTCACCATCACTTGCTGTCATGGGGATGCCATTCTGAGGATGATGCTATAGTTGTGCACAGGTTATTAAGTTCAGTATAGAGGCAAGGTGATGCTGGTCAGTGGTGCATGCTTGGGGAGTGAACTTAGATGCAGGTTTCTGGTCTCTGGCACAGAGACCGTACAGCCTGTGCTTTCTCTCTCTCTGAATTTCAAACTGGAGCCTACATGCTGAAGCCCCTTGTTCCACACATGCACCACCACTCCCATGCCCCCCACCCCCCAACTTGTTTCTAGGAATTTGTGGGCTAGATGTCTCTGTTAAGTTCTTCAACCTCTAACTGACTTTAGGTTTCTGGAGGGGTGATTTTTTTTTTTTTTCTTAGGATTTTGTTAGACTCCCCGCTCCTGCAGCTGCCTTCTCCTGCAGCTGCAGGAAGAGGGGAAGGGACCAAGAAGCCATCTGATGATCCAGTGTCAAGTTGGGTGTGCAGCAGCAGCAAGGGGAAGGATGTTCTTGAGGGGCACGGTTTTTTTAGCAATGTCCCATTGGTCCTGAGCAGTGTGTGCCAGCCTGCTGTGGCATGGAGAATCATTGTTTCCTTCTGAAAACTGCCATGGCGCAGAGCTCAGACTTAACTATGTAGGGGCAGTGTCTGCCTACCTGCAAGAGCACAAAGACTGGATCTCTCTGGCCTGCTTTCTGCATTGCTGCTGTTCCCTTCTGATCCAGTCCAGGGCTGTCGTCAAGGTTGTTTTATTACTCTCTCACACAGCAGGTATGTGCAGGTGCTGTGCTGAGTTGCATTGTCCTTTGAAAAAGAGAGTACAAAAGAGGTTTAACACAGGACTAATGTAGCTCTCCTGTTGCCTAGACAAAGTATAAAAATGGATCTGAGTTAAATAGGTTTTCATTTGTTTTCTTTGCAGCTCCCCGGGGAAAGCGAGGCTGGAAAACCTTTTATGCTGTGCTGAAGGGAACAGTCCTGTACTTGCAGAAGGTAGGGGAAATCACTGTCTTTTGGAAACTAATTAAAGGGGGATAAAGCAGCAGGCACGCTTTCTGCTCTCACAGCCTACCTCTAGGCTCCTTTCCTCTGACACACAGTGTAGCTGCTCTCTCTGCCTTCCACCCTGTTTACACACATATTCAGGCAAGAATCCTTTCATCAACACCTTCCCCCTTTTCACACTTTCAGGTTCAGTTCTATTGTCCCCTTCCACATGTGCACCCTATTAATTCCAGTTTATACCATTTCTGTCATTCAGAGAGGAAAAAATTGCCAGCTTCAGCAGCAGAGACAGCATCATCTCTGTCTTGGATGCATTCCTCTAGGCTGCTTTTAACATTGTATTTCATACATATGACTTCCCCTCCTGTAAGGCTGTCCTCCTTTCTCTTCTTTTCATAGCATACTTTTATGCAGTGCCTGCAAGACCAACTTGTAAAACAATTGAGTGGCAGCCTGCCTTTGGTAGGAATCTACAGCTTCTGCTCTATAGCAATTGAAGAATAAAAGGATACTTTTTCCCCAGAGCAAGACGAGACACTGGTTTCTAGCAGACTTTGCTCCCTGACAGCAAGAAGTCTAAAAAAAAATGTCAGCTGAAACCCGTCAAGACTTTTAGCGCAAGCTTGAATATATATTATAGTACAGTTTTAATTATTCTTTTGGACTGTGAAATACAGCATATGGGTGAGAACTGTCAAAATCAAACAAATGGTGGCAGTTAAGTAGATTGTTTAGGCTTTTTGCCCCCCAGCATAGGTGAAATATTCATAAATATGTGGTGTTTATCCAGACTGCCCTGTATTGTAGAGGTATGCTCCTTTGAAAGGCTTTTTACATTTCCACTGTGTTTTGCAACTGTCAGGAGGGCAAGATCAAGTGCATACTGCCATTTCCTCCTCCCCTGCTGTGGCTTTCTGAAGTTGGTTTCACTGGTGCCAACTTGGATAGTCTCTGAGGAGAAGGAGTGTGGTTTGGATCAAATTCTTACAGCGTGAGGTTTACAAGGTGGATGCTCTGGGTCCAGTTCCTTTTTTTGAGAGGGCTGAAATCCTGAAACACACAAAACAATCTGCAGTCAGGAGGGAAGATTTGGGCTGAAAGCTGGATGTGACATGCTCAAAGCTGGTGCAAGAGACTAGAACCAAGTCTGAGGAATTGCAGCTGAGCCTTCTCTGGTCCTCTTGCTGGCAGCAGGTTCAGATTTTACTAAAGCAGCCTTCGTGGCAGGTTTGTATTTTCCCTTTCCTGGGTGAAATGGAGTCACCTGCTTTGATTTCTGAAATAAGTCATCTTTAGTATTCACCTGAAAATACTGTGTGGTTCCAGAAGAAGTGAGAAGGCTCCTTGTCCATAACAAAGTAATTAATTTCTTACTTGATCTTTGAAGAGGGATTAATAAGCTTTGAAGGGGAAGAAATGGTGATGCTGTCATTTTATGGTCTTAATTAAATACTTTTATGAGTTCACTAGCATATTAGTTTAAAACACTTTCTGTTTGACAAAATGTAGTGGTGATGATGTGGCATGCAAACTTCCTACAGAATGTTGCTCTCCCCACTCTCCATCCTTTGGAGTGCAAAAGAGCAATTTCACATCTGACTGCATCTTTGCAGAATGACATGCACTGCTGGAGTTCTTGTTCTTATTTGTTTGTTATGTGTGTCTTGAACACTTGTTCCCAGAGTGATGGGACAGCAGTGAGCCTCTCCAGGATGCCTCCGGCCCCTGCTCAGCCACTGTGCCTCATGGGGCAGCTGTGAGAGATCCTTTTATTTATCTTCAGGTCTGGAAGGTCCAGTGGGGTTTTGCTTCAGCCCTGAAATACACTTTGCTCTGTTAGGGACGTGGTATTGCAGAAGATGATGGTGCCAGGGTTTTAAAATATACAGCTAGACCAAGCTGTTTGTAGTAAAAGTTGCTGAGCTGTTGTTTCTTTTGCAATATACCAGGAGACTGAAATGATCCTAATTTCAGAAAGTTCAGGAGCGTTTTAGAACAGCATGATTTCTTTGTAGAAATGCTCCAGCAGTAGGCAGGGGCAAAGGATTTCCTTGCCTCTGTTTGCCGTCTGTCCTAATTATGGAGTGCTGTAGGGCAGGGTGCGTTCACATATGCACACACACCTTTTCCCTCTCTCTCATCTGTGTATCTGTGGAAGTAACATCTGTGATGATGGTTTGATTGCACTGAGTGCTGTGCAAGAAGGGGAGAGAGGAATATCACTGCTGTAGGTGCTGTATACACACAAACATATCTACAAACCTCTGCACTATTGCTTTCTGTGTTTATCTGTAACTCATCTGTTCCTTCAAGACACTACTGTAATATGTATATATTAATTGTTTGTAGCAGCTGTGATTCCTGCAGTGGGCAGTGTGATCCCAATCCTGCTGTCATTCTGTTTGCATACCAGCCCAGTTCTCCTTGGTTTGCTGTCGAAGTCCATGTATGAGAGTGGTTTGTAAATGGTGGTCACTTGAGATTTACTGGTGAGTTTATGTAGGCAGTCTTGTCTCCGTGCCCACTTTTTTTTTTGTTTTTCCATTGGAACTGTTCCAGTGCTAATTCCTGTGCCTCATATTGTTTTATTTTTAAATGAGTGATTTAAAGAGATGGTTTCTGAATTAGTGAGCAGAGGCCACAGGAGGGGCTCAGTGGAAGCATTAATAATTAGCCAACTAAACATGCCTGCACAGTATTATATCAAATGAGAGGCATGACATGTTTGGTATGTTGGCCCTGTCTCTGGGCATCCTCAGGCCAAGGTTAATTTCCTGCCCTCTGTTCACAGCAAGAGGAAATTGCAGAGTAGGAGCTTGACAGAATGTCTGTTTGCTAGACTGACATGGGATGTGATGTGTGTACAGAAGAGAGGTTTATAAGGAGAGGACATAAGACTGGCCTCACTTCCTTGCTAGAAATTGCTTCTGGGCAAGCAGTTCAGGACATACACCTTTTTGTTTTGTTTGGACTCTTCTGTAAGGTTTGCAACATCTTTGCTCTTTGCTGTAGCACTTATAAACTTGTGGGCTTTCAGGTTTTTTTAATATAACTTTTCTCAAATGCATTTCCTCTATTAAAATGCTTTTTAAAAGAGGGAAAGGCCAAAAGGATGTAAAGTGTTTGGTGATGAGACTTTCTGAAAGAGAATTTTGCAGCCTTTTGCATGGAACTGAGTGGAGATATCCACCCACTATACATTGACTGATAAAAAGCTAAATGCCATTCTCTGGTCTATCAAAAATGGGTTTAGAAACATCCTGACTTCAGGTCAGCAGGATGTGGGAAAGTCATTCTCCAGGAGTCTGAAGAAGATGAATTCAGCATGTCATTGCATCATGTGCAGCTCTCTCATCAGCCTTCGGTTGGTAAAAAGGTCACAATTCCTTTCTGGCTTCTCATATATTTCTTGCTACTGTCTTGGTCTAACTTTAGTGGGCTGCCTTCCATTTCAGCTCAACCTCCATGCTGACACCAGCACATCAGAGCATGTGCTGTCCTTGATGGTGTGGGAGATATGGATGTTCCAGCTCCCCTAACATTCCCTGCCAGTTAAAAGAGTTGGAGGCCTTAGAGGAGGAATTTTAATAGCACATTCATGTCCCTCCAGCTTTCTCTGAGGCTGGCCAACTACGTAGAGACATTTCCGGTATGCTGGTCAGTGCCTTTGGAGAAGCTGGCAGAGCCCCAGCTGTCAAGGTAGATTGCATCCAGCTGATCCAGTGGGATTAGCAAGGATTATCATGAATGCTGTCTGTCAGTACGGAGGGGTTCTCGGCGAGGACTGCTTCTGGGACTGACCAAATGCGGAGTTCTTCTGGAACAGGTTTAGACACCAGAGAGCGGGTTGTGGGCATTGGATGCATCTCACAGAGGAAGGAAACAGGCAAGGCAATAGCTGACACTGTTTTTAGCAGCAACTTGAGAAAAGCTGGAATATCATGTTTCTGAGGCCTGGCTAAATTAATTTCCTGGCCCAGTCTCCCTGGACAGTGGAGTCGGCCATTTCTCCCAGAACTACCACTAAATAAATCAGCCTTTGAACTCATGGAGGAAGAAGGGGATTGACCAGGGGACTTGCTTCCTCCATCTTCAAGGTTGGACTGGGCCAGATGTTGGACAGCCTCCTCCAGTGCTTGTTCTTCAGCTAGGGACTTTACCAGATCTTCCTTGAAGAAGGTTTAGAGTGCCCTAAGCAGGGAATAGTCAAAGTCCATCAGGATGTGGAGATCCCTCCAAAGGCTGCTGGGACACAAGCTATGAGAGAGGAAGGACATTTAGCTTCGCTCACTGCCAGACCTTGAAAGCCCCTTATGTCACAGGTGTTTAGGCTGAGGTCTACCCTTTGGCTATCTGTGCAGCAGTTCTCTGCCTTTCTGCTAGCACTCCCAGTTATGTGGTGGGTTGTGCCCTTGTCTGGCCACAAGGGGAGGTGGTGCTAAGATAGTATTGCTGGTTAGCTGCATCTTCTCTGATGAAGTGTTTGAGCAGCAGCAAGTTCTGCAACTGCACTAGCTGGACATCTGTGAGGAAGGATGAGACGTGTCAGAAGAGCAGAACACGTTGATGGAGGTGGAGACTTTTTTCCAAGGGCCTGTAGTGGCAGGACAAGGTGTAAAGGGTTTAAATTGAAAGAGGGTAGATTCAGACTGGATGCCAGGAAGAAATTCTTCATGGAGTGGGTGGTGAGGCACTGGCTGCCCAGAGAAGTTGTGGATGGCCCATCCCTGGAAGTGTCCAAGGCCAGGCTGGATGAGGCTTTGAGCAACCCGGTCTAGTGGAAGGTGCCTCTGCCCGTAGCAGCAGGTTTTGTAACTATATGATCTTTAAGGTCCTTTGCAACCCAAACCATTCTGTGATTCCTCCCTGCTGGGAAGTGGTCACCACAATGAGTGACTCTCATATACTGAAACTCCTCCTGCCCTTGGCAGCAGTGCAGTTGCCTCTGTCTGCAGCCCTGGTCTGTGTGCTGCCAGATAAGCCCTGTAAACCAATTCATGCACATTAACCAGCTCTTCTCTGGGGTGGGTGCCTCTGGGTGTTTAAGCTAGCACTATCCCTGCACATGCACTTCATCCTGCACTCACGCTGCATCCTGCACTCTGTTGCCTGCCAAACCCCATCTTGTTACTCATATTCAATTGGAGGGATCAACAGTTATACCTGCAGGGAATTACTCCTCTATTTTGCATCCGTCACATCCCATCCTTTAGTGGGTGTTTCAGATGAGACTGTGATTTCTGTGATGTATTAAGGGGGAGAAATGGGGTTAATTGCAGACTGCTTTTGCCTCTGCTTCAGAAACATTGCATACGCAGCATTGCTGGCGACTTGTCCTTGACAATGCTTCCGGCTTTCCCAAGCCGTTTGTAGTCAGGTGAGCTTTAAACTGAACTTGTGGCTACACCATGATTGTGCCCTCATCCAACTTCTGTCACTCGGAGATCAAAGACTGTTTCCAGGCTGATACTTGCAACGCAGATGAGTTTGACTCTGCTTTTATCATCTGGAGTTAGGAGTTGTACTGTTCTTGTGTCAAAAACCTGGACAGCACTGTACTTGCCATCGGCAGACCCTGAGCAGAGAGATTTAGAGGAGGTTGGGGTGTTTGCCTTGTGGAGACTGGTAAGGAGGCTTGTCCTCTCTGAAGGCCTGCCTAGGAGGACATACAAAGGTAGTTGTTGGAGAAAAATCAAGCAGTGGAGGCTGAGAACCCAAGCAGGAACCAGCAGTGTAGCAGCTGAGTGGAGGTGAGGAGTTGGCCATGAAGGATTCCTGAAATGAAGACAAATAGTCTACAACTGTTGTGATAGTCAAATGCTCTCTTTTTACCCCTGTTCCTGTCAAGCAGGTAGTGGAACTACTTCTCTCCCTTGCAAAGAGATCAAAAAAGATAAACAAAGAGAAAGGAAAAGATGTTAAAGGTAGTGGAAACCGCAGGTGCTCAAGTCAGGTTGCATTCAGTTCATGTACTTCAATACTATTCATGACTGTGGCACAAGGTTTTTCCCTGGGTTAAAGAAAAAGGAGTAGCACATGTAGAAATAAGATGCCATTTTCACCCTGTTAACTCCTGCAGGATGAATATAAGCCAGAAAAGGCTTTGTCGGAGGAAGATCTGAAGAATGCAGTTAGTGTGCATCATGCGCTGGCATCCAAGGCAACAGAGTATGAGAAGAAACCCAATGTCCTCAAGCTTAAAACAGCAGATTGGAGGGTCCTGCTTTTCCAAGCCCAGTAAGTGTTCTCTTCTGATTAGCGCCAATAGTTGAGGAAAGAAAGCAGTGCCGAAGGAAGGGCAAATTCATGCCTGGGCAGGTAAAAACAGAGGCTTAAGAGGTTCAATCTGTTTATTTGATCGGAAATAAGATTAAGTAGTGATTTGATTAGAGTGCACAAGCAGTTCATGAGAAAGAAACATCAGGTTTTAAGAAGCTTTTTAATCTAGCTGAGAAAGGCATAACAAGATGCAGCAACTGGAAGCTGAAGCCACAGGAAATTCAATTTGGAAACAAGGCACAAAATTTTAACAGTCAGGGTGATTAATCATTGAAACAAATGACCGAAGGCAGTCTTGGATTTTGTGTCTCCTGATGTCATTGGGTCCTATCCAGATGTCTTTCTAGAAGATATGCTTTGGTCAGAAACAAAGTTACTATTTAATACAAGAATAATTTGATTAAGTTCTTCAGGATGTGATATCTGGACAGAACAGATGACCTGCCTTTTGCTTCTGACATTAAACACCTGTGCAGTAGTCCTGTGCATAAGCCCTTTTCTGCTGAGATCCATGTGAAGCCTCCTAGAGATCTGTGCTGTGCAGCAGAGCCGAGACCATAGGACATATGTCTGAATCAGTTCACTGGCTGGCTGTGTTGCCTGTGTCATTGGATTAGGAAAAGATGTGTGCTAGGGTGAGTTATGGACCTAATCATGAACCAGTCTGTGACTGAGATACCTGACACCAACTGCTTGCAAAGATAGACCAGAAGACTGAGTAGATTCTTAGACTTGTCCAGCTCTGGTTATTCTCACTTCTAAAATGCTGTGGAAGGGGTGAGAAAGAGCTAGAGGAGGCTGAGTCAACAGGTGCTTAATCTGTCTTTCTTCCCTAGGAGCCAAGAAGAAATGCAGACCTGGATTAACAAGATTAACTGTGTGGCTGCTGTCTTCTCTGCACCACCATTTCCAGCGGCAATTGGCTCTCAGAAGAAGTTCAGTCGCCCACTCCTGCCAGCCACCACAACAAAGCTATCTCAGGTGAGTTGTTTTTATATAGAGGGTAGGTGATGGTGATTTCTGTGGCTGACTGGAGACTGGATGGTCGTCCTTGGCATTGTTTTGTGGCTGTCACCACTGGAATTCCTAGGAGAAGGAGGCTTGCATGGACCTCTGCTAGCGAGGTAAATCTCTGCTTGTTGCCTTCTGGCTTGCTTCCTTCATGCAAGATTTGAAGTGGGGAGAGAGGAAGACTTCAATATAATTGTTCTGTATTTTTGAAGAAAAGAGACATTCACCAGTGTTTCTAGCATCAGATACAGAATTTTCATCCTGCAGTTATGGCTCTGCAGAAGACATTTCAAATATTGTCTGACTTGAGAGTTTATTGCCACTCATTTCAGAAGAAATGGACATACTTGAATTCTTTTGGTTATTGGGGTGATAAAAAGGTGAAAGCTGATGCATCAATTATGTTTCTCCCACAGTACTTTTCCAGACTCCAACCCTTATCATCTTGGGGATTTCCTATAAACTGTCTCTTACATGAGTGTCTTTGGTCTCCCTTTGTGATCACATAAGCTTTTAGCTTCCACAACATCCTGTGGCAGGGTGTTTCACAGCTCTAGTACTTCTTGTACAAAAAACCCCACCTACTTCTGCTTGTTTCAAACTGGCTGTGTCTGATGCTTGCATCTGTAGCTCTGTGTACTTCGAGAGCTGTGCTGCACGTCTGCAGTCCCTCATGCACTGGTAGGAACATGATAATGATTATACGTATTGATCATGTTGACAGAGTGGCAGAGATGATGGATCGTAATCCTAGGTGTCTATTTTATGAGTAACCTCCTGCAGCTTTTAAAGTCATCTGCCCATGCTGGCTTGCTTCTTAAATGCATTTTTTTCCCCATCTTCATAGCTTAGCAACACTCCTTAGAAACCACTATCTCATAATCTGCATTTCTCTAAGGGGGTGGGTTTTTTATGTCACCCCTGCTTTTTCCCTCTCTGTGGCAGAAGCTTTTCTTCATACAATGCAGTGATCCATCTTCTATTCTGGGTTAAAGTTTAAAACGTGTCTCATACAGAATAATAGTAACTTGTCTCATCCTTGTAGTTTTATCTTTTGCTCATGCATACCCTTTTTAAAATACAGTATGGGGCTTCAATAATTTACCCACAGTCACCAAAAAAAGCTTTTTTTACTCATCTTTGTTCGTGTGATTGTTCCATTTAGCATGTTGTTTCCTAGTTTCATTGTTTCCATTTAGTCTGGAAAAGAAAAAACAAATAGAACACAGCCCTGTGGTTTGTGTCTCGAGGAAGGGGAGACACAAAACGTGGAATAAGATAAGCTGATTTAGCTGAAGGCAAAAGAATGTTAAGTGTTCAAAGCAGATAAACTCAAAGGCAAGCAGAAACATGCCTGCCTTTATGTGTCAGTGTGGAAAAACTGCCAGCAGGCTCCTTCTCATTTGGCAGACAAAAAAATACAAATTGTCAAATCCCTGTGGTTGCTGTTTAGGATTCTGTGGGCTGAATAATGATGGACAGTACTTCTTCAAAGGGCCAGTTCCTGGTCAGGCAGAAGTTGGGATGCAGTGAGAACCTGGTCTAGTGCAAGGTGTCCCTGCCCATGGCAGGGGGGTTGGAACTAGATGATCTTTAAGGTCTCTTCCAACCCTAACCATTCTATGATTCTATGATTTGAGCAACCTAACATGGGTGAGGGAGAGAGGTTGAACATGACAGGTGTGCAAGATCATTGTACCAAGTTTGCTTTCCAGATCAGCTCAGTGTCTGATCTTGGTTTGGTTAATCCAACCAAAGAGGATGTGACAAAGCTGTATATAAAGGAACAACCAGTCTAGAAAAGATCTACTGGATGTTTTTCTTTTTTTTTTTCCCCTTTTTTTCTGAGAGTGTGCATGCACACACAAAAGCTCCAAAGGGTGGCTGCCCTGGAAATTACAGGTGCCAAATTAATAGCTGCTCAAAGACCTCCTGTAGAACTCAGTGCAACAGGATGTCACTGGGACCATGGATTCAGCACAACGTGAAGAGTGATTGTGCACTAAAAGAGATAGCAAGCAGATCCAGAGTAGTTACTAACAGCAACAAGAATTTTTGGCAGCCAATAGCAAGTGGTTTGAGCCCTACCACATATAGGTGGAGGCAAATTATCCCATGTTTCCTTCAGCAGTTCTCTTGCAAAAGGTTTGAAACACAAGATTATCTGGGGCGTAACTACCATCCTCTGTAGAAGTTTTCCCCCTTTCTGCTCTTCGCCACAGCTCGGTGAGTTGTGAGAGTTTCTGGGGCGACTCAACCTGCAGGCTTGTCCAAGCTAGGCTTGAAGGTGCAAGCTGTGCAGCCACACTGCTGGAGGGCAACTCTTTACAGCTGTCCCTTCCTCTGAGAGATAACAGATATGCGGGAGCTGAGCTGGGTGTTGCCTGCCGTTACGACGCTGGTTTAAGTCACTGAGATCTGCCTGATCATGTCGGTATTTTGGACTTAGCTAGTTCAAACATAATTTCAGATGTGAGCCTAGAAATGTCCAGAAGGCCATGCTGCACAAGCTCAAAACCTTCTGAGCTGAGGGAGGGTTAGCTGACAGATGGACTGAGGGAAGTGAGTGGGCTTGGGATCATGATAAAGGAAATTGCCTAGGAAGGGGGAGTAGTAGCTACTCACTGTTTCCAACTGCACAGTGGGATAAAAGCTGGTAGCAGCTTAGCAAAAGGAGGGATCTTGGGGATTGGACAGTGCTTCCTGTTCTGGACACATTGCATTGCTCTGAACAAATGGAAACTGCAGACCAGAGAGTGTTTGGTAGTGCAGAAATGGAAGGAAGGGCCCTGACTCCATGTCCTTTCTGTCCTGGAAGGAACCACTTTTTCATTGCAAAGACCTGAGGCAGGGTCTTCGCCTGTCTCATTCTGCCCTTCCTCTGACTGCATACACCTTAATTAATTTGCCAAAAAATGCGTTAGAGCAGCAGTGTCATGTTGTCAGTAATGCTCTGCAGCAAGAAGCTTCTGTTGCTCTCAGCAAGGTGAGGGATGACAGGTTTGCTGTCCTTCCCAGCGGCATCTGCTAGCTGCTGAGGTTTTCTGCAAACTTGGCCTCTTTGCTTGGGTGCGTTTGAGAGAGCTGGTGGGGACAGAGCTCTGGGATAACAGACCTTATCAATCTAATTAAAATTAGTTGAAGGAAAGAAGGAGAGAAAGAAACTACTTGGTATTATTGTACAGGGATCTCTCTTTGTTTTCCTTCGCTTATGGAATATTTTAGATTCTGTCACTTAAATGTCTAATGTTTCTGAAGGATGAACAGCTGAAGTCCCATGAAGCTAAGCTGAAGCAGATCTCCACTGAGCTGGCTGAACATCGCTCCTATCCTCCTGACAAGAAGCTCAAAGGGAAGGAAGTAGATGATTATAAACTGAAGGACCACTATCTGGAGTTTGAGGTATGTGTGGGAAATATTATTGCTTTTACATGTGGATGAGGCAGTTGATCTTATACTTGGGGTACAGTCTTAAAGTACTATGTTCTTGTTAGACGGATAGGATACAGCAATCCCAGAAGTTGGGACATGGCTTCTTTTTCTGATAAGAACTTGCTGTAACCTTAACCGTGAATTTGGCTCCTTATCTGTAAAATGGAGGATAAAAATGTGACCATTTGTCCTTGCCTGATGTATCTGTTTGAAGAGATGATGAGGTCTTCAGGCAGGATCTGTCTCGTGTTGTAAGACTCTGTGTTGCCTAGTGTGTTGGCACCCCAGTCTTTATGGAATGACTGCATTCTGCAGTAATGCAGATCATGATAATTGTCTTCCATTTGTATGTTCTAAAGCAACTGCTCTTCTAAAATTGTTGTCATAGGCATGCCTCATCAGAGCCGTTAGTGTTGTGTACCAGTGAGCTAGATGTTAGGAAAAGATGGAGAAGGGTAGAATTAAAGATCCTAGGACTGAGTGATGCAACATAGGCAGCTGCATTAGCAGATTGTTCTGAATATCTGACAGCCGCTTTTATCCATCATGGTGTCTGCCACACTGCAGGGCTATTTGCGGGGGGTTCAGCAACCCACCAGGTGCCTGGTATTTTTCATGGCTGCACCTTTGAGTTTTTTCCCCCAGAACTGTGAGTCAGTGTTGCCTTGGGTCTGAAAGGATCCTACTCTAGATAGGCACTGCCTGGCAAGCAAAATCCATAGTCTGAAAAAGAAAAGGACAGGTAAGACTGAAGTCAGAGAGAACATCAGAGGAGATGCTCAAGGCAACACAAGCCTCCAGAACTAAGTAAGCCTCCTGGCATGTGTTACATGAGTTTCTTTTGGAGGAGGTCTTTTTACTCCTGGGCTTGACTAGTTGTATACTTCTGCTTTTGCAGAAGGTGGTAACTGCTGTGTTGAGTTTGACTTTTCCATAGCTCTGGGCTACATTGCATACAGTGAACTCAAGATGTTTTGTATAGAAGTTTTGCTACTGTTTTGTAAGTGGACCACAGTTGGCCAGTTTGTTATTCCACATTCCATATACCTGGAATGGTCTGACCAATGATCAAATGAAGAAGCAGTGGACAGGGCTGGAAAGCAGAGGATTCACAGTGACATGAACAGGAGAGACTACATAATCAATAAAACAGGGCCGAAGTGAGGTGATGGGATAGCTTACATGACTGAAGTACTGCCAGGATACAGGCCTTTTAGAAAGGACAGGCAGAGGTGGCAAGGAAGGGGAGTCACCCCTTGTGTGAGGGATTAGTAGGCACACATGAAACATTGCCTAAGGAAGTGTGATGAGCCAGCTGAGAGCTTGGGGGTCAGGATTAGTGGGCACACCATGTGAGAACACTAGAAGAAACCTTGCGTTTGCAGGCCTTGGACTTCATGAGGAACTTCAACGCCCCTATATCTTCTGGAGGGACAACACACCAGGGCACAAGCAATCCAGGACATTTCTGGAGTGTGTTGACAACTCCTAACACAGGTGACTGAGCAGCAGACAAAGAGAGGTACTTCGTTGGGCCTCACGCTTATAAACTAGGAAGAACTGACTGGGGATATGAAAGTCAGAGGCAACCATGGCAGCAGTGATCACAAGATGTTGGACTTCATGATCCTGAAAGGAGGTGTCCAAGTAAAAAGGAGGATCATAACCCTGGACTTCAGGAGAGCTGATTTTGGCCTATTCAGGGGCCTACTTGGAAGAATCCCGTTAGGTATGGGCTTGAGGGTCAGAGAGCTTTGGGAGAGCTGGTCACATTTGAAGGCTCAGGAACCCTGGCAAGCAAGAAGCCAAGCAAAGGTGGCAGAAGGCCTTTATGCATGAACAAGGTATTCCTGGCAAAACTCCACCATAAAAAGGAAGTGTGCAGGAGGTGGAAGCAGTGGCAGGTGACACAGGAGGAACAGAGATACTTTTCAAGCATGTAGAATTGCATTTAGGAAGGCCAAAATCCATATGGAGTTGAATCTGGCAAAAGATGTGAAGGACAAGAAGAAAGGCTTCTACAGGTACATTAACAGCAGGACAGCTAGGGAAAATATGGGGCCTAGTTGTGGCCCACAATAGGTCAGGGAACCTGGTTACAAAGAACAGAGAAAGGCCAGGATACTCTTGTCTGGGTCTCTTCCGGTAAGATGAGCTTTCAGCAGTCACAAATACATGAGCCCAGTGAGAAAATCTGGAGCAAGAAAGACTTAACCCTTGGTGAAGGATGATAAAGTTAGGAAATATTTAAACTGGACATATGTAAGTACATGGGCATCTGATGGGATGCATCCATGAGCGCTGAGGGAGCTGGATGATGTCATTGTAAGGCCACTCTTGATTACATTTGAAAGGTCATGGTGACCTGAGGTTCCTGAGGACTGGAGGAAAGCCATTGTCATTCATGAAAGGCAAAGAGGAAGGTCCAGGGAACTACAGGCTGGTCAGCTGCTTCTCCGTCCATGGGAAGATGATGGGGTGAATTCTCCTGGAAATCACTTTCCAGATAAAAACAAGAAGGTGATTGTGAGTAATCAACATGACTTTATGGATGGGAAATCATGCCTCACCATCATGATAGCCTTTTACAATGAGATGTCTGGTGTGATGGATGAGGGGAGAACAGTGGATATTGTTCATTCTTGACTTTAATAAGGATTTGACATTGTCTTCTCTAACATCCTCATAGACAATCTGATGAAGTGTGGACTAGGAAATCACCAGTAAGCTGGTTTGGAAATTGGCTGAACAATTGAGATTAAAGGGTTGTGATCAATGGCACAAGGTCAGTTTGGAACACAGCACTCGGATGTACAGAGCAAGCCACTCACTTTGATTCTCTAGGGGCTCTTGTGCAACGTGGGAGAGCAAACAGTTTCTTGGATTTGGGTCCTTGATGCAAAGTTTATTTTCTGTCACTTCTAGAAGCATGATGAGTTAGAATGAAATGTAGGCTGATGTGTTAGATGTTGTTAGATTGATGGAGGAGGAGATTGTTGTGGGGTTTTTTTTCTATTTTCTGTCAATTTTAATCATGGTGGTCTTTAGAGAATTCATTGGGTACCTCAGTACAAAGCAGGACCAGTACATCCCAGGACACAGAAGATGTCTTCTTCTCTAGTGAGCGCCTTGAACAGCAGTTGAGCTGTGCAGGCAAGTGGTGGCACCAACCACACCACCTTCACACCAACTTCAGTTGTGCGCGAGCTGGTGATTCAGGGTGCTGCTGTGCAATGCAGTGTTACCTTCACATGGAGCACAGATTTTTTCAGGTCATGTTGAATAGCCAGTTTTAAAAAAAAAAAAAAAAGTGAGCTGTATGAAAATTCAGTGTAAACTTTCCCCTGGTTTGGGGGCTTCCTGACCTTTCCTTCAGAACAGGGTCAGGCAGGAGCTGGTGACAGACCTTATTGCGTGTGGTCAAAGCAAAGGGCAAGAGGCAGGTGAGGCAGTATTTTGTACTTGGCTCTCTCGGGCTGTACCTTCAGGCCAGACCTTGCATCCACGTGTGAAGAACCATGCTGATACATCTCCAGAAGCATACCAAAAATGCCTGTGAGTCCAAAGGAAGCAGTGTAGTCCCATTAGGAAGGAAGAAGCCAGATTCCTTTTCTGTAGGCCCTTGTAATTCCTTTTTGTTCACCCACCACCGTTCCCTTCATTCTTGTTCCTGATGAAAGACACATGAGGTGTCATTTCCCTCTCAGGCGAGGTGAACCAGGAGGTGCCCAGTCCTTGTTTCTTCTTGCTGCTGTCTTTGCTTGCTGTATGAGGAAGTACTGCTTCAGATGTTGGTTGCTCATTGCAGCAAATTTATGGTTTGAGAGAAATCTTTTGAGTGCTGTCAGGTGAGAGGTGGAGCCGGAAGTTTGATAGGTGGCTACCTAATCTCTTCATTATGTGCATTCTTTCTTCAGAGATAGTGTTGCAAAAGCTTTTGAATGGTTTTAACTTCTGTGGTTTTACTTTCCTGACAGAATTTTCCAGATTATTTTAAGGAAAGATTTCCACCAGCTTTAATACCTAACTTCAAATGTCAGATCACTAAAAAAGCAAGCTTGCTGCAATTGAAATCAAAATAGAAACTTCCAAATGTGTTGCTTAATTGCAATAGAATTCATGGGCCCACAAAGTCCCAGTGCAAAATGGCCATTGGCAGACGTACAGGGTAGAAACTGGTCCTGGTTTTCTGTTCTGATTGCCGGGTCTTGTGACCCTGGTGGTATTTACTGGATGAACAAAAAGCAGAAGTCTGTATGACAATAAAGTCCCTCTCTCCCTTGATGAGTATTATGCTGATCCCAGGCTTAGAGCATTGGCTTGCCTTGCCTTCTGCAGAGGTGTCCTGTTTGTTGTGTGATGAATCATTCATAAGCCCAGTGCATCATCATCAGGGTTCTGCTTGCTTTTTCTCCCATTTCCTTTCTTATTGAATGACACATCTTACCTGCTTCATGTGTTTGTCTCTTGCATTGTGGAGCTGGAGCTGCAGATATGAAATTGATAAGAATGCTTTTTTTATTTAATTTTCAGGTGGATTCTTTTATGATCCTTCTCTTTGAGGTTTTGTTTATTCAGAGGACTCTTTGGAAACCCAGTCACGTTCTCTCCTTTTTTTTTTCCCCCTTTATATTCCACACTTCAAAGCAGTTACCAAGCTTTTTGACTTCCTGCCCTCAAATAAGTGTTATTACCAGAACTTTATTATTTTATTATAAATGCAAAGAATTTTTCTTAAACACTTTTTCCTCTGTCAGGAACATAATAGTTAGGCAACTGTTTTGCCACTTTGAAATACAAATTACCAATTGGTACTGATATTTACATCATCTTTCCCTGGCCCCCAGCTCACTGAGATCACCTTAATTATAATGCCTGAACCATGTCTGTAGTGGACATGTCAGGGGCAGGTTATTAAACAAATCCTAAGAGGTTAGTTGCTCTGTTCTTGGGACCTCCTGCCACAGCTTCTGTTTTTGAGACCCTGTAGGGATCTTCTGTTAATGTACCCTCATTTTGTTGGTTGCTGAGATGTTCTGAGCACATAGATATTATTGTGGCACATGGAGCAAAATCTTCTGTTGAACAGGGAAAGCTCTGCTCCAGACAAGAAATAGAACAAGTGGACATGGGGCACAATAAAATGAACTTTTTCCAGTTGAAAAATACCTGTGTCTGGACAGAGAGCAAGCTTTATGATTCCCCATGAGTGGCCCTGTCAGAGGAACATGCCATGCTGCTGTCACAGCTCTCTCATCTGCCCGTGTGTTTTAAGGTCTGGCCTTGCAGAGCATCACAGGCCCGATGATGGCCAAGTTGGTACAGCCTGAGCTTAGCAGGTCCCTGCTTTGTTTTCTCCTGGTAGGCTGAAGCAAGTAAA
Source organism: Eurypyga helias (assembly GCF_000690775.1). Taxonomy (NCBI): domain Eukaryota; kingdom Metazoa; phylum Chordata; class Aves; order Eurypygiformes; family Eurypygidae; genus Eurypyga; species Eurypyga helias. Next base: position 40,932 of record NW_010274200.1, on the reverse strand, counting down.
GCAGGACCTGCTGGCAGGAGTGGAGGGTCACAGGGGAGAGCTGCAGCCAACCAGACCAGGATTTTTGTTGTACCTTAGTTTGCTGCACTTTATCTCCATGCCTTCATGGGGCACATAACATCTCGGTATGTGTGAGCACGGAACATGACTCAGTGTGACTAAGGTCAGCAATTCCTCACTCTGTGTCATTACTTGGAAATCACCATGCGCTCCAGCACCATTCAGCAGAGCCCTGGGATTTGTGTGCTGCAGAACTCAGTGCCTCTAAATTGCACAGGACCCCTGGGCTCAGCCTGACTGAAATTCTTCTTGTACAGTGTAATTTACATTAGACCACCATTGTTCATGTCCACATTAGGCACCATTGTTCGCATCCGTATTAGGCTCCTGGCTTTCAAGGCCAGCATAAACCATTATCCAGTCGGTCTTTCAAGGGCTTCTGCAGAATTTCTTCCAGACTGATGTGGGCTTTTCTTTATTTCCCAGAAAAATCGCTATGAGATTTACGTTGGCCTCCTGAAAGAAGGGGTGAAGGAGCTGCTGAGTGTAGGAGAGAACGATGCACCAGGACTGAAGAAATCCCACTCGAGTCCATCCTTGAATCAGGAGTCTCCAGTTAGTGCCAAGGTGAAACGCAATGTCTCGGAGAGGAAGGACTACAGGCCAGAAACACCCAGCATTAAGCAGAATGTCACTTAGGGTGGAAACGACAGCTAGGGGAACAGCCATGCAGCAAAGTACCGGTGGTCAAAATTTTTTCATTTAATAACCTGTCATTCACAAAAAAATAAGTGCATCTGCCTGAATGGGGTGTTAGTGACATTTTCTATTGTATATTTTGCTGTTTCTGTGCAGATTGTGGGAGATGTCTTTGCTCCTGCTTTGCTTTGTTAATTTATCATTTAGCAATTGAAGCATCAGGACTTTCTCGTGTTGTTCTGTTTCTAAAGGAGCAGGGGGAGGGGTAGAGCGCTGTGACGTATATTCTCTCTCTTCCCTGTTTATCTCCTCCCATTGGCACGTGGCTTTCATCTCTCAAGTCACTTGTCACTTTATTTACGTGGTGGGTGGGAAAAGCAACTGGATAAATGCTGCAGTGCTGTAAATGCGAGCTGTAGCTGTGAGAAAAGCTGTGCAAACAGGCAGCTGCACAAGGCTGACTGGACCCTAGGGTGCTGGGAACACTGGTTTCCTGATGATGCAGGGCATGCTGGTCCTGGTTACTTAGAAGGGAGTGCTACAGTGAATAGTCACTGTTACTTACCATTCTTGCATTGACCCTGGACCCATGAGCCTGCTGGAATGAAACCTGGAAACCCCTGGTAATGCCAGGATGACAGCATTGGAATAATTTGTTTGCTTCCTTCCAAGCAAAGAGTCTTCTCCTGAGTTAGCAGGCAGGAGGAGGTATCCAAACCTGTGCTGTCTCTGCAGTCAGAGAGATAAAGGGTTATGCAGTTGGAATGCCTACTTGGGTCTTAAATTTATTTGCGGAGGAGGCTGCTGTAGATGTCAGCCATTAGCGTTGTATTTTAAAGACAAAGGGCCTCTGTGTAGTTTTTAACTATATGGTCTCACTTAGCTGCTATATGGAGCCTTATGATATAGTGTGCCCCGATGCTCCCCCTTCCAGGGGTTTCCTTGTTGGTGTGCACAGATAGGTGTTTGTAATTTCTGTGCTTGTGACAAAGCACTTTGCCTTTTCTCTTTAGGAAGGGATTTTCCTCAGCTCTCTATTTCCCTGCTTTAGCTCATATACAGCTGGAAGAGGCTGGTGCAGACTGGAGAACGGGACAGACCTGTCCTTGCTGCTTGCCAGGGTTTGATGCTGTCCTGGCTACACTGTGCCTGGAGGCCAGCATAAGGCAGCCTCAGCTTTGGCAGATCCTACCCTCCATGCCCAGGAACCAGCTCCTGTGTACCCTGTGCTAGGCTTTCAGAGGGGAGCGCAGGATGGGGAGACCACCGTGGGTAGAGCTTTCAATACCTGAAAGCCCCATTTATGCCACAGACCCTTGGTGTGGCCAGCAGTCTTCAGACATGGGGAGTAGAAAGATGATGTGAAAATAATTTTCCTGCTTCTCAGCCCCTCTTGCCTGGGCAGCATCACGGCTCTGCAGAGAGCGCTGGCTCACCTGTTACATAACACCCTGGGTTTTAATCTTGAGCTTGATAGTGGCCTGCTGGGTGAGATTGGACAGGTCTCTCCATTTTTTTCTCACCCTTCCCCTATGCAGAGTAGTACAAGCAAACTGGTCTTTCCCACAGAACACCTTGGGAGGTAATGTTGAGGGCCGGCTGAAAATTGGTTGGTGCTGTTATTTTTGTTGTGCCTGGCACATTCCTGATGGATGTAATTCTTAATGCATAAAGAAACGTCAAGATCAGTGCAAGGACTGTTTAGAAATGCGCTGGTGTTTCCAGCCCAAGTAGTTGAAGGGCCGCACATCAAAAAAATTACCACCTGAGTGGATTTGTGCTCTGCCAGACTTCCAGAAGGGTCCAAGTCAATTAATCTAGTGTATTGAACTGCCAGTTCAGTGGGCAGGACAGAGCGTGATCAAAGAGAGAAGGACGTTAACAGGCGCCACATGCTTTGCCTCCCCCACTGAGGACCACCATGCGACAGCTTTCCTGGTGGTGTGCTCACTGATGGTGTAATGAAGATGTCGCATCTCAGTTGCTGGGAGGTGTTGGAGCAAATCGATCCTTGCAGTTGCAGCCCATTGGCAAAACCAGATGGGACTGTTTCCATGTATGATGTTGGGATGCGCACACATCTGAGAGTGGCTGCTCCATGCTAGCAGTCAGGAGGTCATCCCCTAACCCTGACAGCGTTGCTGAAAACTGCAGAGACCTGGTTAGAAACCATTAGGGTTTCCTCAGCTCTGGGGCTTTAGAAGTAGTGCACGCCTATGGTGGAGCAAACATTCCCGGAGAGAGAGACCTTCTGCTGCTGGAGCCGACAGGATGTGGTGCAGCACCCTGTGTTAGGAAACTCGGCGTAGGCAGGTGCATGATAGTGCTCATTGGGAGGGATTGTTTGAATTAATCAAGTGTGGTAGATCAACAGCTCGTGGAGGGGAAACAAAGCCAGGACATCCCTGCAGCTGTTCATCGTGCTCTGGTGGTTTAAAACAAACCGGCTGAGGAGAGAGAAGAAATTCATTTGGGGACTGCTGACTGCACGTTTGAGAAGAAAACTTGCCCTGTCTTAGATACGGCATTAGGAAGCATGCGGCAGAAAAAATGTGCCGATTTGTAAATGGCCCCTGCTTGGCTGTCAGGGCGGGGTTGCCTAGATGAGCTTTTTGAAAGCAGGCTGGGACACGCCGAGCAAACCTCTTGTGATTATGGACTGCAGTGCTTTCAAAGGCAAAGAACTGACATTTAACTTTTTTTCCTCCCGCCTTTTAAAATATTCTGGTTCCTGTAGACTGCAGTTAAATTGCTGAGCTCAAAAAGAAATTATTCCTGTAAAATGTGTTTCTCAGCTTTGACACAGAAACTGGATAATTCCTCTGCAAAGTCATTGCAGATGAGGTGATTTGAAGCAATAGGAAAAATCAAAAAGTGAACTGCAAATTTTTTTATTTTGTCCATTTTTCATTATTTATTCTCTATTTCTATGTATACTTGTAAACGGATTAGGGTACATTTTTTAAGTCTCATCTGGGCTTAGCAAATGCAATTTTTCACTGCATTTTTTAGACATTAAACATTTGTTGAGCTTGTAGTGCTCTTGCTGAGACTGCTGAGGTGTGTGGATTAGTTTACTGAGAATTTGTCAGGTTCTGCTCAAGTTTTAATTAATGCCATTTTGCTCCATTGCTTTACAAATTCTAGGCATCCCAGGCACCCATGTGAAAATGCGTATTTCTGAGGCTGAGAGAAAAAGGTGATCCTGTTGTGAATGCCTAAGGCTCCTGGACGCCCTTGGGAATAGGATCATCTACTAAGCAGTATTGTACCTTGCTTTTTTTCTCTCCCTGATTCTGTTGTAAAGGGCTGGGGGACTGGTTCTCTGGAGGTCTCAGCAGTGAATCTTCTTGGGTGGCATCACTGAGAGTCTGCCCAGGTAGTGTTGGATGGTACCTGGTACCCCCGCCTTTCCTTGCTGAAATGTTTGCCTTTCGATCAGCACTTGATCTCACCTGCTCAGGAGCTCCTGTTGCAATATGTAAGGATACTCTGCTGATTTCCAGCCCTTGTTCCCTGCATGGGAACCCCATGGTTCACTGCATCACCCCTCTCAAAATGCAGACAGAAGTCCTGGAGGGACCCATGCTGCTCAGATGCATTGCTGGTTGCTCACCCTCCAGAGGCTGGACCATGTCCTCTCCCTGCTGAGGGAGCGAAGGCAGGAGAGGACATCACTGGGGCTGCACCTGGCAGCAGAGAGGCGAGGAAGGGCAAAATTACCTTTCCCTCTCCCCACTCACCAACCAGAGCAGGCAAGATACTCTCCTGAAGCCAAAACCATGCTCTTCTCTGTGAGCCAGCAGGTTGCAGGGGTCTGGTTGAGATGGTTTTCGTTCAGCAGCGGCTGCAAGAGAGTCTCTGGGCCAGCTGTATGTTTGTGTGCGATTTGCAGATAAATCACGCATGGACCAGTGAACATGACTACAGCTTTTTAATCCAGTATTTATGTTGTGTCTTTAATTGATGTAGAGAGATAAGTCAGCCAGCAGAGTGATTAATGCAGCAGAGCTGTGGGGGAGCGGCGTTCAGCTGTGACGCTGACTCAGAAAGTTTTTCATCTATGGCCAGCTACTTGCAAATGGGTACCACAAGCTTTTTAAGGGCTTGTAACATCTCACCCCTTAAGTGCTTTCCCTCTGATCCTGCCTGCTCTCAGGGTGCAGTCTGTCCCAGTCTGGGGGTTCTCCTGGAGAGTGGTGCTCAGTGCAGCCCTGCGTTGCACAGGAGTTCGGAGAAGCCGACCTCTGGAGGCTAGGGTTGTTTGATGACTTTTCACAGCCCCAGTGCCTTCCAGTAACAAGGCAGGTTGTTCTTCTGGCTTGAAACAGTCAATATTTTTGCCTTTCTCCAGTGGGGAGTGAGGTTCTTGCTTGATTAGATCAGCCTCTTCGTTGACGAGGTGGTTGTGGTAGTGGAGAAAGTCAAAGGTGGCAGGGTTATCACTGAGCTGCTTCTGGAGGCACTGCATAGCAGTGTTCTTTCTAAATGCAGGGAAGGCTTTTCTCTGCAGACGGTATACCACTTACCACGTCTGCATTCTCCATCCCTAAATCAATTTTGGCCTTATCACAGTTAGTCTGACAGCTCCTCCTCCTTTTCTGTCAAGCTGCTCCTGTCTGTCATCTTAGCACCTCAGCTGCTTCTGTATAACAGGTCTCTTTCCTTCCATGCTTGCAGAAATCCAGAAAATTTGACTGTCCCATCTTGCCTTGAGAAAACCTATTCTGAAGCAGTGCTGCATTGAATGGATAACCCTGCAAACAGCTTTTACATTCTGCGTGTTGGTAGCCTATGTTTGCAGCCACAGTTACAGCAGGGAGGTGCGAGAAGGAGTTTTGGACTGCTATGATCCTCTACTGTTACACTGCAGGGACACAAGGTCCTCCCCACACTCAGACCAGACACTTGTGACATTCTTAGCCTCCTTTCCAAAAGTCTTGGAGGCAGAGGCAGCCCAAGCTGTGGGTGAACTTTAAAATGTTGTTTCGCAAGGAGTTGGGTACTTACCAAATCAGGCCATAGACGTTGCAGCCTTTTGGGAAGCTGTGTGTGGGTAAATAAATAAATAAATATTACTTTTTCAACTGGTGCACCTCAAGCACAGAGAGGTGATATCCAGGTTGTCAGAAACACTAGCTGCTTCTGCAGAGGCAGACAGTATACACATGTCATCTCAAGCAATCTTCCAGCTTGCTGCTTGTTTAATACTTTCCCCAGTATTGCCCTCCTTGGGCTCCAGGAGCCCATCTGCTCTGAGTTGTGAAGCCCACATTTCTCCCCAGAGCATGACCATGAGCTTCCCAGCATGTGTTCCCAGTATCTAATATCTAGGCTACCTAGAGGGACGAGACAAAGAAGCTGCCTCAGGAATTTCTTCAAGAGCTTTCTCCAGCTTGCACTTCTTAGAGGATATTGTCAGTGCACATAGAAGGAGTATGCCTGGCCTCTCCTCTCTAGCAGAGCTCTCCCAGCCGCAGAGGTGTAGTATAGTGAGCTCTTCACCTGGAGCTTCACCCTGTGGGACTTGAGCATTTGCTCCAGCAAGAGGCTTGGTCAGCCTGCAGGGAAATGATACCACCACCTAAGCTGAGCACCAGTGTGCAGGACGATGATACTGTAGGAAGGCAGTTGGAAAGTCAGTGCCACCCTCCATGGCTGTTCACCTACAGTGGACTGTGTGCTTGAGAATTGCCCTCAGTGCTGGGGGTTATTAAAAATGCTGACTTCCTTTTCAACCTACACTGTGCTGCTTGATGTCCCTACCCCATGCCTCTTTTCTCTCTGGTGACAGCAGCACCCTCAGCCAGGATCCCACAGTCTCATTGTTACGAGGCCAGTTTAAGTAAGAGCAAGGACAACCTGCAGGGAAATATGTCCGGATGCCCTCTGGCAGTATCTGCTCTCCTGTTGGCAGCATCCAGTTGAAGAGTTAAAGGAGGCAGGCTCAGCCCTGCCTGAGAAGAAGGTATCTTGCTTGTCTGTTTTGTTAGCTGCATTGAGGCTGTGATTAATTAATTTATTTATTTATTAGGGCGCTTCCCTTAGCAAATGCAAGCAACAGCTTTTCCAAAGGCCGTACCGTTGACCTGACTTTGCTCCCATGGTCAGGAGGAGCTAATTTAGGCCAGCCCAAAGCATTCTCTGTCTTTCCCTTTGAACAATGAACTATGCTGTAAAAATTATAAATGTTTAAACAATGAGGGACTTCCCATGGCATCTGCTATTAAATCTGTGCCAGGAATTAGCTGAGGTATGAGCCAGAGGTTTATTTGGACCAAGAAAAAGTACATCACATAACATTGCAAGGATTGAAAGTGCTATAAACTACGAGTACAGGATTTTTCCTTGACATAAACCATTGTAATTAGTAGCCACTCTATAGTGGTGGTCCTGCATGTAACTCACCTAAATGGGACCAGCACAACATGACACTTTTTGGCTAAGCAGGCGAGGTTTCAGCTTTGCCTTGGGCTGAGTGAATATTCTGGTATAACCACAGAGCAGCTAGCCAAGCTGCTGTGGAGAGTTGTTTGACGTAAAATCCACAGACATCCCTGAACCTCTTGCTGGGAGAAGGGAGATCAATGATATCCAATCTGTGTCACTGCACAGGGCAAACTCTATTGATGATACAAGTCTTAAATCACATGCTTATGAAAACCTCATGCTCAGTGCTGTCAAATTCTGAAAGACTGTAGGATGAGAAGAGGGGTGGATTGGGTGGTGGGTTTTTTTTAATTTGTACATATTCATGGCAACTGTGTCCTCTTACTTGAGGCTAGGATTATGGCTTGGCTAAAAGAACTGAGTTTTTTGGCAGTTTGAAAACTTTAAAAATCACTACTCTTTGCGTGAGGTACAATCTGAGGCTTACATTACTTGGTGAACGTGTTTAAGTGATACCTATAGATATGTTTATGTATTTCATAGGTTGTAGTATGGCTTCTGTGGCTCAGTGCTCCAAAGCCTGCTGTTCTTTTCTGAGACTTATTTTGGTCAAAGCTCTTCAGCGGCCGCAAACTTTGTTAGAATGCTTGTCGTTCTAGTTGTTCTCAAATTAGGTTAAACAGTCATCAGAGCTTTCCCAGATTTAGGGTATCCCTTGAGCTGCCTCAATCTCCATGTGTTGCCCAGCAGGGACTGCCTGTTGTTCAGCATGTCAAAAGCCAAGGCATGTATTTGAGAGTCTAAGCAAGGATTACTGGGTGGGATTTTCTGCTAGATGAACACTGGGCTAACTTTTTCCCTGTTGATGTCAGCTCATACCTGCACTGGGAGCATCCATGCTGAGTTCTTCTGAAAATCACACTCTGGGGATCTAATACTTCAGCTTTACTTCTGAAAATGTTGACTTCTCTCTGTGAAAATTCAGCAAGCGGACATCATGTCCAAAAGTGTCCCAAGTGGGACAGGTGCCTGTGATGTCTTCTGCCGATACAGCCGTACAGCAGTAGTGAGAGTTTCTTTCTGCAACTGTACAGATTTCCACAAGAATGTCTGGCTCATCAGCAGGGAAGAGAGCAGTAAGGCTGAAGTATCTCTCTTGGGCATCTTGTATGCCTCCTGGAGGTTTCCCTTGGGATGTTTAAAGAACCTTCTAACAAGTTGCTGGTCTGAGTAAAGAGACGTAAGGAAACCCAGTGGGTTTTCCTATTGTGCTCTAGTCAGGGCAACCCTAGCATGATCTGCATTATCCCTGGAAAGGGAGATCAAAGCCTGAGGGTGGGATTCTTACCTGGAGTCATAAAACTCTTATCATGCAGTTACCTTGAAGTACATGAGCAACCTTAGTGAAGCCACACCTTTGCCCTTCACTGGACCATGGCCAGAGTGATCGTGTCTTGCAGGACTGAGATGCAAGTGGGCTGCAACTCAGGATGAAATGGAGAGGGACACCCCCATCACCATGCTTTGGGTAAGCTGTAATTCTGTAATGCTTTTTCAGATGCTGAGCTTCTCCCCTGGGTTACCTGCCTCCCATGGTGATGTAGTGGGAAGATGAGTGTGAGCCCTGCTGCAGTTAGGAAGTGTCATTGCTCTCCAGCTGAGCTGTTGCAGTGTTGTTTTCCCTTGGGCTGAGAAGGGGAACTGAACTTTCAGTTGCTGTTGGCTTGGTACCCATATGCGAAGGGTAACCCTTGGTAGTGGTAGTGCAGAAAAACGTTTTGTGTGCACCCTGTGCATCTCCTGTGCAGACCTACCTAACCTTACAGGGCCTGACAGCAGTCCTTGAAAGACCGTTCCTCTGGGTGGCCTCCTATCCCTTTTGCCAAGTGCAAGAACCTTCTTTCTGATAACCTTGAACTCAGTTTACTCTCATCACTGAATCGCTGGAGTGTTTTTCATGCAACACGCTAGAGACGCAGTCCCAGTCTCACTGCTTTGAGGTAACTTCTTGGTCTGCTGTGAAGCAGTATTGAGGTGATCACTACATCTTTTCCAGCAGCGTGAAATGCGCTGCTTTGACTCTTGGGGTGGTCACTGTCTCAGGTTTGAGACTGTCCTACAACCGTGGAGCTCCGTTTTGTCCCAAGGAACATGCATGGCCAGAAGAACATACTCCTCAGTGACCAGAGTCAGAGCTGTGCAGACTTAAGTCAAGCCCTGGTTTATGGGAGATGTTTCCACGTGCTGCTGATGTCCATAAGGACTCAAACATACACTTGCTTACACAGAGATGCTTTCCTGAAGCAGACTTGTCACTCTTTTCTACAGGTACCACAGGATGCCCTCCCTTATTCTGCTTCATGTAACTCGTACTAGAATGATCATTTCCTGATAAATGAAGGCACTTAATCAGTCCTCTTCCCCTTGGAAGAAGGACTTCTGGGGATATTGTTATATCATTTAAAATAATATTTTGGAATTTAAGTTTACATTGCTTTATTTTTCACTTGAGGTGACTGTATATAAATATTTTTCCTCTATTTTATCATTGCTGATAAAGTAAGCCTACGGTATACAGACAAATAATTTGCCTTTGATGTATTGAAACTGTGAGATATAAAGTAGACTTCTCTCTTGTGTCCATGTTCCTGGTTATAACTCTGTTCCTCTGTGTTTTTATAAGTTGGAATAAATGTTGCTTACGGGCAACAGAGAGCCTGCAAGCTTCCTAATAATTTTTATGTAATTGAAATCAAGCAACCCTAGTGAAGGATCTCACATATGTATAACGATATATGTATATGTACAAACTTTAGAAAGAAATAAACCAAATGTATTTCATCTTCTGCAGCTGAATGTTTTTTATTGCAGCTCCTACCATTCCTTCCTAGGAGTAAGAATGTGAGTGTAGATTTACCAGCTCACACGGCAGCCTCTGTCTCTGCTGCTCAGGGCAAATACAGACCGGTTAGCTGGTGCAGCCTGTTCCCCAGTGCACCCTTTGGCAGTCAGCAGTTTCAAGTTTTCCTGAGAGAGAGGGTGCATGCACTGTGTGCGCTACAGAAACACAGGCTCGAACTGAGTACTTCTGCCAGGGCAGAGGCAAGTGCTGCCCCACAGAAATACAAATGCTCCTCACTGGAGGAAGCAGGAGGAGGCATGTGATTGGGATAACCAAGGGAGCCAGCTGTACTGCATGCACACTAGTCCTTTGTGAGGGCAGCTGGAACATGTCTCTTCCTTTAGCACCTCCTCCCTGTGCTGTTATAGGGTGTGTAGCCTGGAAAGGTACCACTACCTTGCTGTGAAGAGACACCAAGAAGAGAATTAACTGATGAAAACGGGGTTTACCAGCACATGGGTTGGAAGAGTGAGGCTGCAGCAAACAGCTGTTCAGAAACGATCGGGAGTTGACCTTAAAATTGTTATGAGGTTGTTAGTTTGAGGACACTGTCAAGATTGGGAATTGCTGTTGGCCTGGTGGATGGCAAGCAAGGACCCATGAAATGCAGAAAAGTTGGACACTAAAGAAAAAGGAGGAGTGCAGAAAGACAGAGGTGGGAGTGAGTAAGAAACAATGACTGTCCAAAGGGAGAGGAAACAGGCTACGTAACACACAGCAAACAGCCTTGTGTTTGCAGTTCTTGGGTTGGACATGGCTCCATGTGGGAAGATAGGGTACTGTGTGGAGAGTAATAGGGCAAATGAAGAGGACGTGTCCAATAACAGGTAGGCCATAGACAAGCTTTACAGCAGGGCTGGGAGCTTATATATGGAGACAATAGTAGGGAAGACTTTTTCTTCTTACCAAGATCTCTGTGAATGTTGAACCGTCTTGCAATGATTGTTTCCTTGTTTTTGTGGTTTTTATTTTTTTCTTACTAGAGATTCAGCATGTTACCATTCTGTTAGATGAATGGGAAGACCTCCAGAACTTGAGATAGCGATGCGCTTTTTTTTTTTTTTCACACTGTGCCATTGGATATCAGATTTTTTCATTGCTGTTCCATACTGGTTCAAATCACTCAGGGTTTTTGGTTCCAATGCATGCTCCTGGATTAGTACGTCTTTTATGTAAAGATAAACAAAGTGGTGGTGAGATTTGGTGGGAGTATTTTACAAAGATGTATTAAATGCCTCCTCTAAGCCCAAACGAATGTTTTAACCGTGTCTGAATGTTAATGTCAGTTCTGATCACCGTATCTTTTCTTATTTTGTCTTCCTAGCTGACAAAGCCAACGCTGAGCATTTTCTGGTGATTTTCTGCCTGGAATCATTAGTCACGTCACGTTGCTCACAATGCATTAAACTAGAACAAGATTACAGGACAGGTGCAAAGTGAAAGACAGATGTATCTCTATTCTCTTCATTATCCATTTTCAGTTGAAGTTTCCAAACACAGAATGTAATTACCAAGGGAGCCTGAAAGGGCTAGCTTGTGCATGCAGGTGAACCCTCCACAGACCACAGAAACGACATATCTCTTCGGCTATTTATCAATAATGTAGCGTGAGAGAGTGACTTAGACTGAAGGTAAAGCACAACTTGGTCTGAAATTGCCATGGGTATCTCTAGATTAAAAATGGGAAGGACGTTCTTACCCAGCAGAGTGCTGATGAGGCAGTGGCCTTCTAAACAGCAAAGAAAGGGCAAAAATACCCAGTAGCTTTTGAGGTGGAGCTTGAAGGGGAATGATACGATGACTGAGGTTTTCATCTGCCAGGACATGGTATGTTCCAGTTCTTTCTTTTGATGTTTGTTGTAAATCTGTATTTCTCAAATGAAATTATGCCAGCCACTATACTAGCCATTTCTCCCAGAAAAATGGCCATCCTAGAAAACATGAACTACTGCTCAAAGCTAGCCACCATGCCAGGTTTGCTGTCATGGTCATGTTCATATTAGGGCATCTCTTCTGGTCCCATTCCACAGCTAGTTTTAGGGTGGATCGGGTACATAGATGATGTGGGTCTTTGTTTTGCTGGTCTGCTCTTGACAAAGAGACACAAAGACAAGAGCTTACATGAGATGAGGTGGAGCAATCAAGGCTGAGTAGAATGATTTGCCTCAGAGAATGTTTAAGGTAATGTGCTGACATTATGAAGAGGAAATCTGTTTCCCCCTGTACCCAGGCAGGTTGTATTGTCAATAGTGTATAAGGCTGAGATCACCCCAGTGACAACTTTGGAAACACCAGACTTTGGTACAGATGTTGAAACCCATCTGGGACTGAACTATGCTGGGCAACCCATAAGTACTGAGACTGGGGTGGATGGAGCCAGGGCTGTTACCAGCATAACTACCAGAGTAATAAGGAAGACACCAATTACTACACCCTTGGCTTCTCCCAAACAGTTCCTCACAGTGGCAGGAACTTGCAGTGGGCTATGGCTGGGGCAGGAATACTTACCATGTCTGTGCTAAACCATCCTGCTGGGAGAGTTTTGTGGGGGCCTCGCAGCCAGCCAATGATAGCAAGCATGGTGTAAAACCCGAGTCCCTATTACCACAGCTATACCCACGCGGCGTTTCTCAGGCAACTGAGGTGTGGGCGGCAGCTTGATGTTGTAATTGTTTCAGGGTGGGGGAAAGAAGCCCATACACACACACACACAAAATCCACACAAAAAAGTGCTCTTTCTGTTTAGCTGCAATTTCTGACTGCACTTTAGACAAATTGTCAAAATCTGCATTCCTATTGGCAGGGAGCCAGGCTCCCTGGCCCGCTGATTAGACTGCGTGTGGGCAAAATGTAGGCAGATGATAGGGACCTGGTACAGTGAAACCTTGGAGAGCTTTGTTTTCCTTTGTTGCTGCTTACTTTTTCTCTCCAGACTCCTTGCAAGCTAGTTTTCTGACCATCCGTCATTGGATCTGTTCTGGTGCCTGAACCTCCAACTTTGGGAGCTGAAAAGAGCTGTGAACCCACAGCAGCAGCTGCTTGTGATGCATAACCCCTAGCTGCTTGTTCACTACAAGTGAGCAAGTAACCCTCTGGGTTGCAGTGAAGGTACTGGAGAGACCGAAAATGTTGGGGTACAGCAATATTTTTGCAGGTGGATGGGAAATGCTCTTCTGCAAAGGGCCCAGCCAGACAATAAGGTATGTGCTCCTGGTCCAGCTTCATCTCTCCTGGGAGCACCATCTGAAAAAGCTCCTCTGAGGCGTATGGCTGCATCAGTGGGGTATGCTGCCCTTCTCCATTCTGAGGCACTGGGCTTCCTCCGGCTGACACCACAGGCAGCTTACCTCCAGCGCTGGAGCTGGGTGGTTTGAGACACCGGCTTTCTAGTCCATCTGCTGCTTAAATCTTGCAGCCGTAGCATTTCCATCGCGTAACGTGTTTGAAGACCATAGTGTTGTTCCCAGGACTTACGTCTGCCGGTCATGGTGGGCTGCCTTGGTTTATACTGACTTGCTTGTTCACCAACTTTTAATTCAGTCTCGCACCATTTCTCTTAGGGCTTGGCAGCACACAGTCAGGAAGGTGAGATCAGTTGACCAACCTTTGGAGCCACAGCACACATTGGGTGGAGACACTTTTCAGGAACATGATGGCTGAGCTCTGCTGTGGCTCAAGGTCACTCCACTTCCACGTAGGAGCTGATGCCACTATAAAGGGATGGATTGGATAGCTACATCTGAAGTGAGGTAACTCTGCTTTAAAACGCGTGAGCTGCACTGCTCTGAACACCTGCGTGGGCATCCCAATTCAGAGACAGGGTGGCCTCCATGTGGCTTCTGGAGCAAGGCAAGCTGAATCCTGTTTTTAAGTCTGAACGTGCAAACTAAACCCCTTTTTAAAATCCCACAGCAATTTTATTCACATCTTCAGCTAATTCCTCTTGAACTTTCTGAGAGATCTGGTACAAAGGAGTCCCTGGATGTATTTTGCAGCCCTCTGGGCTCTTGCTGCAATTGTGATTCATCAGCTGTGTCTTGATGCTTAGCTCAATGTGCAGTCTGACTGATGGGGCCTCCTTGCCAAACATTAGGAGCTGAAGAAGTCCTACAGGGCCTTGGGTATGCTGACCATCCAGTCTGGTTCTCAGCCTCTCATGGTTACAGAGAAGGGTCCAGTCTTCCAGGTAGGATCTACCTGGAGGCTGAGGCGCCAGATCCAGCACACCCTGGCTATGACCTGCCTCTGTGCCCAGGAGACAGGGAGGTTTTACCCTCACCTTCCCCAGGAACAGACTAAGGCCAGAACTGTGTGCGTGCACGTCAGTTCTGCCTATAGTATTTAAACTGCAAACTCTCCAGGGCAGGGGCTTCAGCCCTGAACGTTCAATAGGAATAAATATTAATCCTTACGGTTTGCAAACTGCTTGGCTTTCAGAGACTGGTATGACTTTAATGCAAAACACAAAAGGCCTGGCACAGTGTTTTATGAGCCCTGGGGACAGTTTAACTTGTTTGAAAGTGTACTTGGCTTTGAGTCACAGATGTGATCAATAAAAGGAGCAGTCTTTTTCCTCTGACTTACTAAGGCTGATTCCTTGAATTTGAAGGGTTTAAGCATCCTCTTGATTCAAGCATTAAGGAGTTTGACTTGAAAAATTCTGGATGCTGAAACCACAGTGAAGGCGACTGAGCTAAGCTCTGGCAAGGTCGAGGAAAGATCACTCAGGTGCTAAAGGCAGAGGACATCTACTCTGTTTCATCAACTGAGAATTCAGCTTTGTGAGGAATGAACTGTAGATTCCCTGGAGTGCCAAACCTAGAAAACTCCCCCTATAAATTTGCTCTGATTGGTCTGTCATCTAAAATGCTTCAAAAAAATTAAAAAAAAGCAAATCCATCCCCATGTAATGGGATTTTTTCAGGTTTGTACTCCTGGGAAACCTGATGTTGCCAAAGGACATTAAAATGAGAAGGGAGAAAAAAAGCATGCCCACCTTGTCCATTCACCTTTCCTGCTGAAGCACAGTTTTTATTCCACATTTCCTCAAAAGGTATGCCTTCAGCCCTGGTGAGTTTCTGCAATTCTTGCTCTGTCCCACCTTGAATGGTGAAATGCTACTATGGTTATTGGTGTTCCTCGTTAATCTGTGATGGGTGTGAGAAAACACCAAATTTGTTTGGCTCCTGGTATTACTTGTAGCTTTGTCTCATTGGCATATGCCCTTGCTTATCTGTGCCCCCCAGTGCTTTTATCATGCTAACCAACCACATCATAGTGTAACCTCTCCCAGTGCTGTTGTCCTCTATGTGGAAAATGAAGCACAGAAAGTCTAAGTAACTCAGTCACCCAGGAATTTGTGAGCACATATTGGAGGTGAATTCCCTTCTCTCAGAAAAGGCAGTGTATCCCTTTGTGCCTTGAATACTTTTTTATCTGCCTTGAATACTTTGACAGCTTCACCTCATTTATCAGGAATATCCCTTCCTGGTCTTATCTTCACTCTTGCTCTCAGCTTGTTGAGTTCTGAATTGCCATTAGAGAAAACTTGGCAACTGGCTGAATCTCTGCAATTACGACTAACACCTCTAGTGTATGGGCTGCTGTCTTAACTCAGTGCAGAACCCCAGTTTCAGACAAAGCAGTAGACTTGGACAGATACATTTGTGGTCACTTGTGCTACAGTCATCACCTGAGCTCACATTTACTGTGATGCTGAGTAATGTGTAAGCCTCCCATGCCTCCAGACTGTGCCTTTGATCCAAAGGTTTGTACCCTAGCTGAAATTCAAAAGGAAGAGGTTTATTGGACTTTTTGCTGTTAAATAGGGTCAGGAAGCACTGGCTGGGGGCAGAACATAAAGGTTAGCAGACAAAGTGGTTAGGAAAGACAGAATAATGAAGAAAAAGAAGCAGGCACACTATGGTCATTTGCCCATAGTCAGAACGTTGTTACTGTTAACTGTTCTTAAAGCTGTTATTATGCCTAATAAACAAAAATAGGGCCTGCTAGGATTGATGGTGGTTAGCTCTTCTTTGGCAGTGGCTTCCATCCTGCCAGGTGAGAAGAGGAAAGCACAACTTCAACAAATCTGAGCACTAGCCCCTGTTCTCTTGCTTAAGCACAGCATGAATTATACAGCATTGGCCAAGTCTCCTTATTGAGATTTCACTCTGTAAGCAATCATAAAACATTTAGCTTTAATATGAAATATTCAAGTTCTTCTCTGATTGTTTTTGAATTCTTTATGTATAATTTAAAGAATTCTCTAACACAGAAATTATTAAACATGGATATGTCAGATTACAACAAAGCTAAAGAGGAGGGACAAGGATACAGAAAACCAAAGGGCTTACCAAACTGTAACAAAGTATTTTGAATGCAAGATTTTTCCTTGAGTAATGAAAACAATAGTTGGCAATTTTAAGGCTAGAAATGGCCTTGTTGATAACGTGCTAGAGCCAGCACTGCTGCATCAGTCTGCGAAGCACTGGATGGGGTTATTATTACTGGCACTGATCTGTCATCACACCAGATGATTTGCCTGACTTCACTGTTTGCTTTAGTGCAGTGAGTCCCAGTGTTTGCAAAGGGTGCTTCAGAAAACATCACCCTGTTGAGCTAGGAAATCTAGGAAAGATTCTGAGGGATCCACCTTGTGCCTAGGTAAACTGCTTTTCACCTGAAAAATATGTGCCATGGTTGCTGTGATGTTCTAGCCCCAACATGTGCCTTGTAGCTGTCAGGTATTTGTACCATTATCAAAAAGCAACACATGAATTCCAACAGGATTAAAGTGCATTGTTCTGATCTCTCCCAGTGTTAAATACTTACTGGCTTTCCACATGTATCCCCAGACAGCCTCCCTTGAAAGTGGATAATGGTGAGGTGGGGATGCTGAGAGAGAGCTTTCAAGATGAAAGCTTCCTTTGCTGTTTCATGGAGCTGAGCTATGTCTGAAACCCACTAACTTTTCTAAGCCAGATTTCCTCTCTGACTGTTCCTAAAACACCACTGCCACCAGCACTATGAATGCATTCCCCCAAGAACATCCAAGTCCTGCATGCTTCTGCTGCCCCACAGCCTGCCAGCGTGTAGAGCTCCGCTCCGAAACCCCAAGCTGCAGCAGGGTCCAGTGCCTCATTGGTGTCCCACTCCTCACCTCACTGGCTACACAGACTCTGCCCGCAAATATCTGGAATTGTCCCTTGCCAAGATGCCTGGTCTCACCTGAGCCCAGGTTATCGGGGTACATCCTTCTTGATTCTCCATTCTCT
Organism: Eurypyga helias; assembly: GCF_000690775.1. Taxonomy (NCBI): domain Eukaryota; kingdom Metazoa; phylum Chordata; class Aves; order Eurypygiformes; family Eurypygidae; genus Eurypyga; species Eurypyga helias. The sequence continues at coordinate 23,664 of NW_010274200.1, read as the reverse complement.
GTTGGTCCCTACATTGCTCCCTGTTAGCTCTCCCACTAGCGGCAGCCCACTCAGCTGCCCTGAATGGTGTTCTCCTGTTGGGAAATACCCCCCGTACTCAGCTGGTGGGCAGGGTGGGGATGTGTGACTAGTGCCAAGCACAGAGCACAGCAGGTCCCCTACCACGCGCTAGCTCTGCCCATGCTGCTGGAGGAGTCAGAGGGGTCACCGTAGCTGCAAGCAGTGCTTCCCAGAGGACCAGATCATGTCTCATCCGAGTCTGGCATGGTAGGGATGAGGGATCAGTGGCTGCGGTCCTTGGGGAGGGAGGTGAGAAGGCAGGAGCCCCAGAGCAGAGGTAAAAATATGCCGCCAGCATACAAATACCCCTGCCACAGCCCAAGGAAGGTGGTGCTCTGGGAGAGGGGCAAGGGAAATCTGCAGCAGGAGGGCTTGAAAGGCTAAGAAGTGATGAAGAGCCAAAACTTGGTACTTTGAAGAAGACTGGCTCAGAGGAGCCTGGCAAGCTCTCCCAGCTGTCAGAGTATGAGGGAACGGGCAGCAGGGGAGGTTCACAAGGAGTATGGGGGCAAGGGCAACAGAAGATGCATGGGAGAAACACTGGCATCTCTGTGCCTTGCCCTAGGTCTTGGCTTTGGGATCTTTTGCTGGTGTCTGTGTCGGCAAATCATGAATCACTACTCAGACCCTGGAAAAGGATCTGTTCAAACTTCCCGCCTGATTATTGTGTCGCAGGGTAGTGATAGGGTTGGCAAGATAAGAGAGGAGGCAGAACTTGCTAGATAGAACTTGATGTTCCTCTTCGGCCAAAAAAAGTTGCTGCTATGATTATTCACCATTTCCAAGGCTATTAGTGGGCTGTAGGTGTAGAGGGTTTCATGAAAAATTTTATCCATTTAAAAGCCAGATAAAAAGAAAATCAGCAATTAGCTATGTTTCTGAATAGAAACATGTATTTCTGGAGAGCCAAACACCTATTTATTCTTACTGAGATGTTAAGTCCTTCTGAAAATCCTGGCTCTTTGTTGCTTCATGTAGTTTCAAATCTGATAGACTTGCAGGTGGGGACAGTTCAGTCGTGGGAGCTTTCAGATGGCTTAGTAGCACAATAGATGCAGGAGCAGAGGGAACAGTTTGTGCATTGCATCACCGCAGCTAAGAAAGGCATATGTGAAATATCACCCTCCCATCAGCCATGCAGGCACACATCTCAATTTGTTCTTCCACAACTGGATCCGGCTTCAGGGGGCAATGAGAAATGGAACACTGTGTTGGGAATGCAGTCACTGATTGCAGAGGAAAGGGCAGTCCTTGGTGAAGTGGTTATCATTCAAGCCTTGTGCCTGCTCAAGAAAAGCCAGGACTTAGCATTCTTCCTGAGCAAAGGGAAAGGAAAGATGAAGTGGGGCAAACCACTGTGCATTTTAAACAGCTTTGATTCCGAGTTGGAGTTTTATGTTAAATACCATGATTCATCTCTATTTATTTTGTTAAGCAGTGAGCTAGCAGAAAGTCTAGCAGCTGAAATGATGTGCCTGAAAGACTCCTGGCAGGCAATCCATCAAACAAGTATTGATTAGTACTGCCACAGGAGCCATTTTGCACAGTAAGACCTTTATTCTTTACTCTGACAAATGCTTACTTAGATGTAAATTAGCTGAAGGTGTCCTTCTCTCACACTGTACGGCTGAATTGGGAATGAAGGTCTGCTCTCCTAAGAGCCTAAGTGTGGAAAGCATAGCAAGAGTGACAAGGAAAAAATATGACTAAGATTCCAGTGCACCAGGAGGTGGTGGGTTTTTCCTTTAAAAAACAGAGGAGAGAAGATAAACCAGGAAATTCCCTGAGGGACATAACATGGTATAAATGAAAGGTCCTGAATTCAGTCCTAGTGGGCTGAAACAGCCAGAGGCTTGCTGGTAAGGGGCTACTGAACAGCCTAGCCTCGCTCACCTCCAGCGGAGCACAGCATGAAGGAAATCAAGGTGAGAAAGGTACAATGGAGGTGATGTTACACCATTTAGCCTTGCATTACAGGTGGAAACTGCCCTGTGTTGATCCAGTAGTGTGTATGTCAGTACAATGGATGAGTCTCTCTTTGCTCTCCCACAAGGGTTCTAAAGGTGCTGCCCTTAATACCTCCTCCCAAATGGTTAATTCCTTCTTAATTTTACAAATATTTCTAAACTCCCTGTAAATATCTGACTTCGATATCCAGCCTCTGGTTCGCATTGTACCTTTCTCTGCTTGATTAAACAGCCTTTCAGGTTCCAGAATTTTCTCTCCTGCAGACATATTTTTGCACTGCAATCGTGGCCTACTTACTTCCTGAAGAGCTGAACAGATTGAGCTCTCCACTTTCTCAATACCTGACATCTGCTCTAATCCTAGCCTTAAATGCCCATTCTAGTTTTGTCAGTGTCCCTGCTTTCCAGTTATCATTACAGGACAGTGTGCTCGGATAGGGTATTACCCTTCTGGTTTCTTTCACATGGAGTGCCGAAACACAGTCACACCTCTTGTCCTGCCCTGCGACTCTCTGTAGTTGCTTTGCTCTGGTGCTGATAGCCAGAACAGAGCATTGCATTTTTTTCTGGGTTCCAGCCTGGTCTCTAGAAGAATTTGCTCAGGATGGGTGACCTGTTGGACTTTAAGCTCCCTGAGCTTCTTTTTGCTATTGGCTATGAAAATAGATGGTGATGTTATTTCTGCTTGGCACCATGTTGAACTAATTGTTCGCAGTTTTCTCCAGTGTTTCTGAGTTTTACAGATCTTGTTCTTAAATCACAACTGAAACCTTCTCGAGACTCACGAAAAACACATAGTGGTAAACAATGAGTATGAGCCCATGCTTGTCTGTTTGCAAGGGCTGGATGAGAAGCACCTTGCTGGTTGTTCAGGGAGAGATCTTCCCATGCATGATTTTCAGTCTTTCTGTGTGTGACATAGCCTTGATAGCTTGCAGCTAATGCCATCTCCCTCCTGGGGTTAATTAGGTGTTGCCAGATCAGTAGTGAGTTCCTGAACTGGGTAAGACTGCAGATGATTGCAGCAGGTGCTGTGCTCAACCTGTCAGCATCTCAGCACACCCATGAACATCAACCCAACAAGGCAGCATACTGGAAAGACTCACAGGTGAACAGGAATCAATAGGCTGTTGAGTACAACAGCTGGGCAGATGGTAATTTCTGGGGAATGTCCTGGGGTTTTGTCCCCATAATGCTATATTGAAGCAGTTAGTGCTTCAGTGTCTGCAGCTTGCAGCTAAATGTTGACAAGAGTCACTGCCTGCCCTGGGGATGTGTGCATGGCAGGTAAATTGCACCAGAATCTGTCTGTGTGGTGACCCTGAGTTGAGGTCTCTGCTGCAATTCAGGTGAGTGACAGACTGCCAGGTTACCACATGGCAGTGAAAAGGGGGATTCTTCTGCTCCTTTTTCCCCCTACATCCAGGGACGGCTTTCTGCCGTTCAGATGTAATGTGGTGTCCATTGCCCACAGAGGTCGTGGTCTGAGGCTCGTCCTGTACTGTACTACCTTAGTCCTTGTCCTGGCAATATGCAAACACCTTGCTAACCTGTGATCTCTGCATGATACTGATGTAGTTTAGGTTGAGGTGACTTAAGACATTAACTGTAGTCAGCTGCCCAGCCCGCCTCTTGGAAGGGTGTTACTGGACCTGAAATGAAGCAGTACATCCATGTTTCATCTGAGCATGGTTCAGCTTGAACAATCAGTGCACCTGAAGTTTCATTAACAACGAGGCTATGAGATACATATCCTATTGCGTCCCACAGTGCTAGATCATACAGGAAATAATGTGACAGAGAAGGAAAATGAATCAGTATCTTCCAAACCACTGCCTAAATCCACTTTCTATCATGGAGAAAGAATTTGGTTACAGTGCTTTGGCTGCATTGATTCTGAATGATCTCAACTCCTTTGCATTCAATGCAGTTTTGGCCCTGGCCAAAGCTAAAACTCTATAGAGCCTGTGCCTAAATGCAATTTGAACTGAGGTTGGTGTGAAATATAATAATCTTAACAAAGCTGTGACTTGTACTCTTTCGGATTTTATGGTTTTTTCTTTTTTTGTTTATTTTTTCCCCTTTGCAACTAATTATTCAGGAACGGGTAGCAGGGGAGAGGGTGAATGCATCTACAGAGACGTGTTCAATCTCAGACATTTATGCAGAAATAAGTTGTAATTTCTTCTAATTTATTAACTTGTGTGGGGTCTGGTATCACAAAATAAGAGCTGGACAGGGAATTCAACAACAACAAACTATCTATATGCATTTAATTGAGTGTTCAGCTAATTAAACTGTAGTGATAGTACAATTTGAAGTTACACCACTGCATAAACTGATATGATCTCACCTATTTTACTCTGTGTTTATAGTCACTGGGGACTCTCAGTACTTCTCTCTTATTCTTGGGGACCATTTTTACTCCAAAGTGTAGGTATTGATTTCTCCTATTAGGGGCAGGCAGAAAAATCATGGAGAAGCACAGGGCAGGACCCAACCAGAGCACTGGAAGTGGAAGACCTGTACCTATGAACCACTGGTGTCTAATTCCTTCATGAAGTTTGCAGGAAATGGGTCAGAAGGGACACCTGCAGCTACTAGCTGGTAGGGTCTCGTGCACCACGTGCTGCTCTGCTTAGCTTTCATGGTACCACCTCTTCCCCACTGCTCAGTGCCTTTCTTTCCTATAAGCATTTCTGTTCTCACTCCTTGCAACACCTTAGGCTTTTTCCTGCTATCTGTGGATGCCAGCAATCATGAGCAAGATGCTGTAGAGCTGGTGCTTCTATATGGCTGTCTAAAAGGCAACAGGAAGAATTTTCCAAGGATCTAGCAGCATCTTTACTGATTTTTCTAGCTGTACAATTGGTCAGCTTACAGAAATGGGGCAAGGAGCATGTATGGGGAAGCCAACATAAAAGATGGAACAGTCCTTAAAGATGCATGATCATAGGATTCACCAGTAGTTCAATTCTGTCTGTGAGCTCTCAGTGCTCGCCATATAGAAACATTTTAGGAAGTCAAACCTCACACCTCGTGGTGATAGTACATCAGCATTGGCTTAGTCCAGCTTTTTTAGACATCCCTGACAATGTCACCCTCCTGGTGACAGCGACAGAAGGTAATGGGACTGAGAGGTGCTGGATGGAAGGATGAGTGTTGGAAGGATGGCAGCCATTCAAAGGGTTTGTTGGGAGTAAGGAACTCCAGTGTGCTGTGGCCAGTGCTGATGAGCCTTTGACTGAGAGGGGCAAACATGGGCTGGTTCTCTTGGTAGCTGGCAGGCACTGCTCTGCTTTGTGTTCACCTCTGCAACAGCCTGTTTTAATCCACCTGCTGAAAACTCTGCCCCGTAATGACACTGAGAAGAGTCGGAGAGCAGTGTCTCCTGGGAGATGGGAAGTAAGCAAGGAAGAAGACCCCTTTCTAGACCTGACACTCATTTTCTTGCATTAAAAGCTGGCCAGATAACTTCATGTTTTCATGCAGCCATGTTGCCAGAAGCGAGAGGTAGGAATGCAGGAGCTGGCCAAGACCCATGGTACACTGAGCCTTACAGCTGACTCCAGCTGTGATGAGGAGCGAGTGCTACAGAGTGTGTAAGAATCCTCAAGTGGTTTCTGGCTTGGTTGGAGATTCCTGGAGTCTGGAAGTCTGGTCCTGGGCTGTGCTACACTTCTGCTGCCACTGTGCTCTGTCCCTCCTGCAGCACTTGTCCACAGAAGTCCAGCAGCACAGCAGGGGCAGTAAATGGTCTCATTTAGGTTGTGCAGCATGTGTGACTGCTTTTTTTTCCCATCCTGGTCCCATGCCCACATACATACTTTGTGTATGTCCCTGCTATAATTAGACTATTACCCACCCTTCAACACAACGGAGGACAGGAAAGTACACTTTGGAAAACCAAGAGAAAAGCCCTTCCCCAGTGCAGCCAGGGACACAAGCCTTGCTCTGGAGTGGATGCCTGTGCTTGCAAGAGCAGTGGCTGGCAGAATGGGCACAGACCCTTTACAAGGTCAGGGGGAGGCAGGATGGCAGCTCCAGAAGGAAAAGCAGGGGGTCTGCCCTCCCAGAGGTTTTGGTGCAATGCTGTCTCTGGCATCCTCTTTCACTCTGCCCGGGGACACTGCTGACCTTCTCTGGCTTGGCTTCTGGCAGTGCTCTCAGAGTTTTGCTTCCCCTCCTCCTTGGAGGCCAGCGTACCCTCTGAAGCAGGAGGAGGCTTTGCAGGTGTGTGCTGTGGCACCCTACATCTCTCTCATGACTTCAGAGGGAGCAGAGCTGGGAAATAATCAACACCCTGGAAATGCTCTCCACTTCTGCAGTAACTCTTGTGTAAGTCCTTACCTCAGTGCATTCAACCTCTGGAGATGGGATGGGGCAACCCAAACTGTGTTAGTCAGCTCAAAAGTAACCTGTACTAGGGACTTCCTTAGTTTAGTTACAAGCTTTGTTATTTCTCTTCGTGTGTTCTAGGCCTCTTATTTGCAAATGTATCCACCTACGTGTGTTATTATGAGTGGAATAACCCAGCTGCTCATCCAGCAAGCCGTTCAGAATCTGAGGCATAACCTTAAATTTCCATTTGTGGCTTCTCCTTCTGGAATGAAGTCCTGATCCTTCAGTCCCTGAAGCTGCATGAGATTCTTGCCTTCCTCAGAGGTTTTTCCAACACCCAGTTTGCACTCACCCACAAATATTGCTAGGCAAGGGCGTAATGTCACCTAATGACTGCATGTTCACCTTCTGGGGAAGTTCAGGTGCTGCCTTGGCATAGAGGCTGCACATCAACACCAGGTCTAGTTGCTGCTTTCCTCCCTGTTCATTCTCTAATTGCGAAAAAAAGTGAGTCAGCTGCTAAATGTTTCCTACAGAGTTTATCCGAGTAATACATGTGGGGAGAAAAGCTCCTGTTTGTCTCCACCTCTCTTCCAGCTGCAAAAGACCATCTGAAGAACAGTGACAGCCCTCTCCTTTATGATCTTTCCAGTGTGCCAACCCACTAGAGTAGTGAAATCTTCCATTCTGGTGCCAGTAGGTGGCATTGCTTACTCTCTTAAATGCCTGAAAGTGCAGCAAAAATTCGGCCTTGCCTTCCGAGGTGCCCTGTTGGAAAGTCTCACAACCTTTCCCAGCCACTGCAACAGCATCCAAATCCGGTGTCTAAATTTAGGCTGGAAATTAGTCTGGTTTTTAACCACTAGAGGAATGAAGTTCTGTGAGCACTTCTTTGCTGGAATTACAGGGACAGAAAAACTGGGTAGTTTTATGCCGTAACATGATAAATTTGAGAACAGTGTGTCATGGTGTGGTTACCTGTGATATTAAGAACTGCAGTCCATCACCTTGTCAATTCCACAGGGGTGTGCTAATGCAGTCTGCTCAATGGAACTGGGTCACTGACAACTACAGCATCGTCTTGCACTAGGTTGCAACCATGGTTGCAATCATGTTGTGTCACTCCATGGCACAGACAGCCAAAGATGTGGCCGTGCCATGTCTCTTCCCAATGGATAGCCATTTCCTGTCCTGGAAATAATGCACATGGGACATCATCTCTCTATCATTAAAAAAAAAAAAAAGAAAGACTGGATAGAGTTTTCCAAATGGATGTTGAAAGTTCCTGGTTTTGGCACTGTAAATGCAACTTTGCTGAGAGCAGCACTCCAGGAAAGGGAACTTGGCAGGCTAGGGATGGCTATGATGCCATCTCAGGAGATGACTGTCTACAGGCTACTGGGAGAGGAAGGGCGTATGAGGAGAAAGGCAAGCAGCACAAAGGCAATTGGAAGTCTAAGTGGTGAACGCCCCTCAATGTTGTGCTGCATCCAGGAAAAAATACAGAGACACATACATGACTCCAGGGAAAACCCCAGAGTCTCTTGACTCTTTGCAGGCAAGGAGTCTCCTGGGGGACTGTCCTGGCACTCAGCACCACTGGATTAGACTTATGAATAGAAGATGTATCCTTGGGCCAGTCATGAAATGGACAGGACGCATTAAGTGACATGCCCAAGATCACCCTGGACACCTGTCTCTGAAGCAGGGGGCTAACCGTCATGCCGCTCATCCAGACTCATGGAAGTGGAGATCCAAGCACAGCTTTCTATCCAACCATCTCCCTGTCATGACATCCCAGATCAAAAGCACAAGGTGTTCCATTGCAACAACTAATGTGGTATACCTTGAGCACGATGATGAGAGACTGCATGATTCACCCGCTTCCTCTGAGGGGATGATCTGGGCAGGGAACAGCCTGTACAAAAAGGCTGAGTAGCTCTCTGAAGGAGAGCTAGGTCCAAGTCAGCCCCATGACATTGCACAGCACAATTGTGGAGTGTGGGGAAAGTTCTATGAGCTAATCAAAGCTCACTGTTTTGCCCTTCATCAGGTTGGTCTGCTTCTTGCTGTCAGGGTGATACACTGCACACACCAGTGCTTTAGCTCCAGTATCCAGATGACTCTGGCTTTCTTTGCACCACAGGTAGACCACTATTTTCTCAGCTATACATGGCATTGGACACAAATATGGGATGTATGTGAGACATCATGCAAGCTGCCCATGGCAAAGGCAAACAGGATGCTCTTGGCTCTACAGTGATCTCCTACCATGTTCTGTTCCCACCTTCCAATTAGGAAAGGCTTGTGGGAGTACATATCTGCCCTTTCAGGAGTTGATATAGTTCTAATGGACCAGGCTGTACATGGTGTCTTCCTGTGTAGCTGGGATCCTTGACCTATACCACTGGCTTGCCACCCTAGGCCTTGATGGAGTAGGAATGGGGCTGATCTGGGAAGACACCCCATCAGAAAGCACAGACAGTGACTTTAGGCCCTTTCCCTCTTTACCCACACCCAAAAAGTCCTGTGTTCTACCTCACACCTCAAACTGCTGACCAGAGCTGATGATTCTGGCCCCTGAACACCAGCTGTGCAGCAAGAGCAAGGCCTGGAGAATACATTTCCTTATCAGATGACCATTTTTAAATATCTTTCTGTTTGTATCATAATACTCCTTTGTCCTCAGACTGAAGACTCCTGAATGAGGAATATAATTAGCATCAGATGATGTTCACTGTGAATTAAAAGACTTTTGATTCCATTGTATATTAACTCTATGGAGCCTACTTAGATTACACTTCATGATTTATTTTTAAATTGCAGCAAAGTATTGGATTCTATTCTTCCTGGAAAGTGACGTATGACAAGCTGTGGGATGTTCTCCTGGGTGAAGTCAGATTGTCTTCTCACATAGTGACTTTACCATTTTTGGTTGCAGACTCTTACACAAAATTTAAGGGTGATTCAGGTTCCTAAACACATATACCCAGCACCACTTTAGACATTCCTGGGGTGTCCAAACTCTCCACTCAGAATAGGCAGATCTGGTATGGCTACTGTGGGGTTCACAGACTACTGACTGCAAGGTACAGCTTTGGTAGCTGGCCTCTTTGTCATGCAATACAGATTGTTTCTTGTATATTCATGTGTCAGTGGAAAAAAATAGTATTGTTCTCCAACACTGGAGGAGTTATAGGGGAATTAGCCTCTTGGGCTAATAATGAGCTCATCACCAGCTTATTCTATGACATATCCAGAGCATCTCAGCCAGAATGGACTTGCATAAGAAAGGGAAAAGAGAATAAAAAGGGCTTCTACAGTAGGAAATCATGGGTTAAAATTAACCAGTGAATGTACAGCTTGTCCACTTTGATGATAAGAAATTACATGTGCCTGTGCCTGTGCCTGTGCCTCTCTTTCACTTTTTCAATCAAGGATCTGACAGCCAAGCAGAATGCTTCAGCAGAGTGATTTTTTTTTTTTTTCCCCGTAAAGGATTTCTCTGCTTTCTTCTGTAATTAGGAAATCCCACTCCTCCACCTGTGGCAATGATGACCTTGGCTGCAAATTCCGTAGGTCAGGCTGACCCAGGTTGGCCTGTTCCATTGAATGGGAGAGTCCTCCTGGGAGCAGCAGCGACACAATACACATCATGTCTCCTCCTCAAACTTGGCTGGGGCCTGCTCTGATGTTGGCAACCCTTCCTCAACTCTACTTTTCATCTTGCAGGATGTTCTGTCACTGCCTAATATCCACTCTTTGGGACTGAATTAGCCTCGAAGCAGGCTGCTTGTTTATGTATTGTGGCGTTGATGTGGTAGCCAAGAACTGACAATGGTTCAGCTGCCTAAGTGTGGGTGGCTGGTGAATGTGGTGGTCCTGGTCCTCACAGTGGGCCACTCACCCCCAGGTGTGCTGCTTCTAGGAGTGTTTCAAGCCCTGTTGCAAGGGCCATATTGGTTGTGTTGACTATGGTTTGGAAAAGAGGACAACCACCAAAGAAGAAAATATGACTCCTTACTTGCTCACACGGCACATGCCTGTGTGTCTTGACTTCAGAGAAAAAGCATAATTTCTGATTTTTTTTTTTTTTTTTGGTTAAGAAGATGGCACTGTGTTGTCTTTCCTGTTAATCAGGACAAGCAAAGCCTAGGATTTAGTACCAAAATGGATGACTTGTCCAGAGGCTTATGGGAGGTTTTGGGTGCTGTCACTGGCATGGGTGCAGAATGCTGCTCTCTGGAAATGGAGGGCCACCGTGGAGGAAGTGACAATACAAAACTGGTAAAGGCTGAAGCTGATTGACAGGCATGTTGGCACTTTGCTCTGGCACACATATCCAAAGGGAATGAGAAGGCATGTAAGCAAGTACCAGGGTCTTTATTTGTTTCTAAGTGTCTGCAGGGCCTGCAAGGCCCCATCAGGAGCAGGAAGATGTGCCCAGGATATACAGCTCCTTAGGACTGCACTTGAAAGCTAAACAAACTACCCGGGAGCACAAGAGGGCGTAAAATGACAAATTGTTCTAACGTTGCAGTGTCTCTGAAAGGCTGCACCACGACTGGATTAGCAGCCAATGGATATCTCTTCATTAACAAGAAGACAGAGTAATAATAACCTGGTTGGACATGCCACAGAGAGAGTGGCCTCATGCTTCCTTACAGGTGTAGTCAATGAACACCAAGGCTCTTTTCTTCTATTTACACCCCATTAGCAACCACCACTGTCAACCTGACCTGTGCCAGATGCTGCTAGTTGTGCTAGGCTAGAACTTCAAGGCACTGCCTGAGACCAAGTTCCTTCTTTCTAGGATTTTCATGTCTCAGGCACATAGTGAAAGAGTTTTTCAACCTCCATGAGGTCCAGTGTTACTTGGGCACAAAACCAGCCTCCAGATACCCAGCTTCTTTTCAAACCACTCCATGAGCAGGCTTGAACTGGGTTTCAGGGATTTTCTCCTCCAGTTCAGGAGCAAGTGCTTCCAAGGCCATATCAGTTATTGGTAAGGAGTTGCAACAGCTGTCTTTGGCAAGGAGCTGTATGCTTTTGGAGTAGTGCAAGAGTGCACAGTGAATATGTCTGTGATTGCTCTTCTAAAAATATCAATTGACCAAGATCCTCAGCTGTGTAGTGCTGTGGACCTGAATGTGTCTCCTGCAGGGTTTGACAGATGAAAGACCCAAGGGAGAAAACTGAGCCACAGCAAAATATCTAGGCTCTTTTGATGGTTTTTGTGGTCCCCAAGTGGGATGAACCATTACAAGATCTTTTGTCTATGACAAACGTGCAGACCTCAATGTGCTAGGGTTTTGAGTGACTGATGTCTTTTGGATGAAGTTTGAAATTGGGATTTGCCCTATGCCTTCCTTCCTCCTTCCAGGGATCTTGTCATATAGTCTTTTAGCACCTCTTCAGGGCTGCATAATTGTGTTTCAGATCTTGGGGGTCGTGATTTCCTTAACAGCTCACCACAAAAAGGTATTGGCTCTCAGGCCTGCAGACCTGAAATGTCCATGACCGAGGCCTGCAGGAGATGTGTCTGAGAAAAGATTCTGAGACGAAATTACTCTAGTTTTACAATCTTGGTATTGAATATGATGTCTGAAATGAAGGTAGAAATGGGGGTTACTCACTTTAGCACAGGGATTGCTTGCTTCAAGTATCTTTAAGACTTAAACTTTGTTTTATCTGCAGTGTAGCAAGCTGTGTATGATTGATTTGCTGATGGTGAGAACCTGATGTCTGAAAGAGCTACAGGTTAAAGGTATTGATCATCCCAATTGGAATAAATTCTTCTGCAGCAAATGACCTTTCCTGAGGCAAAAGCATATTAGGAAATACTTCTAAACTACTTAGCTTGCATTTAATTTCAGTAAATAATGAAGAAAATTTAAAATAGCTCAGGACTAGCAATGTATTTCATAATTTGCGTAATGCTATCTTTTACCTAACTGTACACCAGGGATGAATGGTAGTTTATGTCCTATTGCATAATTAACCAATTCATGCTGTTCTTTCCTGATTTTTCACAACAGTTTGGATATTTCTGTAGCATAATGATTGGTCTTCTGTCTGGTGATTTTTGTTCCTTCTTTTGCATTTTACTGTTTGTGATATGGATTTACGGGAATACCTTCACCCCCCTTATCTTTAACTTTCTCTGTCTTGTCAGTAGCCCAAGAGGCTTCTTTCTTATCTTTTTTATCTAATAATGTGTGTTGGCACTGCAAGTTCTTTTTCCTTTTTTCAGTATTTCCTCTGCCCCCAACTGATGTACCAGAAATGTCCTTGGGTTCCTTATTGGGGGCGCAGGAAACTAGCAATGGATTTTCCAGAAACGTGTGTATTTTTAACTCTCATGCCTTAAGACCCAACCTGGGACATACAGGAACTCCCATACTTTTCCTGCAGACAGTTCCCTCAGTTCTCTGCTTTTGATGCTGTCTTCTAGTGCTGAGTTCTTCCAGAATAGTAATGGATTTGGGTGCCCAGTTTAGAAATAAATATGTCAAGTGTTCCCCTAAGAAACTTTGAAATCTCTTGGCCACAGCATGATATCTGTGTCTTGACATCCTTTTTCAGACAGCATGCAGTGGGAGCACTCCCTGAGTTGGATCAGACCGTAAACCAGTTTTTGTTTTCTTGTTCACTGAATCCTGTATGTTGTCCAAGAAAAACAACTGGAAGTTTCTTCTCACTGAATTAGCTGAACAGCTCTTAGAGCTTGTTTTTGACTTCCTGGGGGCTGAATTTTATTCTTGAGGGATAAGGAGAAGTGGAAGAATGGAGAAAGAAACTGCCAAAAGTTGGTCGTAGGGACTTGAGTAGGTGGAGGGATAGCAACAGTATCATCTTTGTCCCAGAGGGTTGTTCCAGTTGACTCTCTTGGGGTTTACAGGACTGAACATGTGAGTGGGAAGGGCTGTAAGCCCGACTGTTTGCCATGTCACTCTGGGGCTTGGAAGGATTTAAAGTGGTGAGTTTGCCCCTTAAGGGGCAAAACATGCAAGACATGATACTTAGACCCTCCTTTTTTTGCTTATTTCCTAGCAGGTCTCACTGTGTGCTGGGTCTTCAGTCAAATGAAGGTGATGTTTTTCCAGCTGGGATGCACCTAAATGCTTCTGTGTGCTGACTCTGGCTGGATCTGTGTAAGGGCTTAATGCAACTTGGACATCCTGCTTGAAATCCATTTCAAGGTTTCACAGGGAAGGTATTGGGCAAGTTAGTTTCAAGCTTAACACCCTCTTTCTACAGTGGAATGTTTTCAGTTCTCAGTGTACATATCAACTTTGTATTAAATACCTGTCCCCAAAGCTGCACCAACCCCCAGATTCACCACAGAGGATGGTGTTTGCAGGTTGTAGATAAGCAGCATCTGCTGTGCATGCTGAGTCGCATTTAGCAATCATTTGGCTGAGCTGGTTGCAAGGCAAGCTCAGTTCATGCAATTTCAGCTGTATACTCCCTCCAGAGCATTGTGTCAGACAGGAAAGGCCTCTAAATTTTAAAAAGGTCATGTCTGGACTCCCAGGGGACTTAGATTGCACTTCTCTATCCTCAGGGAAGAGGTTAATTTTCCAATGGGTTCATGCGGGTGTAGAGAGAGAGATGGTGGTGTAAGGTCTTGGAACAAAACAGTAGGCTGGGGTTTAAGCAAGTTTGAGGCTAGAGGGGAATAGTCCTGATTCTCCTCTTAAGTAGTTAGGCAGTGATTTATTGAGATGGTTTACCCAAGTGTAAGGACCCTTAAGATTAAGTTTGATTCCAGTGCATTGAAAGAGAAAGCCATGATCTCAAGTGAAAACAAGGCAGAAAAATGGCCAACAGAAGAAAAATATTTAGAAAAGAGGTGTATTCATGCAATACAGACCTCCCATGTATGTATGAGGACAGCTGAAAGAAGGGGCTGGTCACATGAGATCTTATCAGTAGAAGAGCACTAGCAGCATCTACTTCAGCTCTACAGTTTGCCGATTTGTTTGGTAGGTTGGGTAGCAGTGTGAGAAAGTATAGCCACACACACAAAAAAAAAAAAGGTCAGAAAAAAACCTCAAAAATCAAATTAATAACTGAATATACAATTTATGCACTTTTATTCTCAGTAGGATTTTTAATTTTAGCAAAAAATAAAACTTTTCTTCATGAAAACACTGTCCCCTGGTTTGATCTCATATCCTGAATATTTTAAAAGGCCAGAAGTCTTTCCAGCTCATGCAGTCATAACACACAAAGCTAGTGAACTGATCCTACTTGAATTCACATTGGGTAGATGGAAGGCCTTCTTCATGCTATCCAGAGGTTGTGTGAATTATTTGGCATAGCAAATAGCAAACTTATGCATGTATCGGCTGTATTTTTGCAGAGCTGGTGGGGCCCTGGAGTTATTGGAACTTCAGAGCCTCTTTTTGCAACACTTCTTACAAGGGCTGGTGTATACCCCTTGGTACTTCGCATTTTGGGTTGGGTCTTACTGGAGTGCTACAAGCAACGCAGACCAATGGATGGACCAGGCTACACCTCCCTCTGCCCAGCCCAAAACTTTGCCTGAAGAACAGGTGCTTAAGGGAAGGCTGGCAGATACAGCAGTCCACCTGACTAATGCTAGTCAACTGGCCCACACAAAGGAATACATGCCCCCAGGCACCGCATTAAGGATTCATCAGCTGTTACACACTTCACACTTTCCCTGGAGGCCATGCTTTCCTAGGGGTTTGTCCCTGTAAATTTCACATGAGGCTTTGGGATGCAAGAGTCCTCTTCCTACAGACTGTTTCCTTTCTTCAGTGCCTGAGGCCACCCAGCCTAATGAGGTTCTGGAAACTTAGCTTTTGCAATGCAGGCTGTGATTGTGGGATGGCAGGTGGTAAGGTAATATGTCATTGCTGTTGTCTGTCTTGCTCTCTATGACAGCAGCCAACCATGGTAAAAAGTTTGGGGAAGGGATCTCTCACTGAGTGCAGCAAAAGGTTTAAATAAGCACAGATAAAATGACATATTCCGGTGGGCTTGCAGTAGGAAATTAATACTGGCCCCTGCTCCCGTCAATCAATGCTCCCAGCCTCTGCTTCAAAAGGACCAAAATCTTCTGACAGGTTGGGCTGGGAGGAATGACCCAGTTCCTTTGCACACTCTATTGGGATAAGCAGTGATTCTCCTCTTTGAGAAGGTGCCAGATTGTTTCCACACATGTGAACCCTTCATTGCAGGAGGGTCATCTGGCCAGGAAAAAGGCATCTAATAAAAGGTCTTCTATGAGGAAACCTTAGACTTCAGTGCCGGCTATTGCAAAGTTACTAGCATATAATTAGTGCTGATTTGCTGTATCCAGGGTGTTATTCCAGAATAAGATACCTTTCCAGTCAGAGCAAATCTGACAATTATACAGAAGCCAAATTATGAAAAATCATTTATGCTGTCCATGTATTTGCATCTTCAGATTCAGTTTTCAGATTTTTTACTTTATGTTGTTACTATAAAGCTCTGGAAATTACTTTGGGGGACAGAAAAGTTTAGTTTTCAACAAAAGATATAATTTTAAAATGCTAGGGTTTTTTTTCTTTGGAAAAAATGAAAATTGGAAAGGGAAAGGAAATTGGAAAGGGAAAGGAAATTGGAAGCTCCTACAAGGAATTGGAAGCTTCTACAGGGCAGAAATGTAAAATGTCTAGGTAAATTTAAGATTATAAAGGTACCTACAGACCTGCTTTTGCCTCACTTTGTAGTAAAGTGGACAACTGACCACTTTATGTTCTAATGAACTGCAGGGCAAATTGGTCCTGCAGCCTTCATTCAGAGCATGAACCATGCACCTATATGCATAGATCTGTATGCAGAGACCTCCAGTGTGGGCAAGTCCAAAAGCAACAGCCCTGTTTGTAACAAGTCCCAGACACCTGGGAACATGTGTGATTAATGACATTTGTGATACTGAGTTGCTTTGCACAAGTACAAGCGTTATTCTGCAGAGATCCCAAACACACAGACCAAGTGCAGCAGTGGCTTACCAGTAAGAATGATATTTTCTTGCTGGGATCAGGGAAGATGGAATGTTTGTAGTATACTTCTCTGGCTAACACTGTTCTAGCAAAAGGAAAGGAATTATATGTCTTATGCTGCCAGCTGGACCGAGTTTACAGCTCCTTAGCACCTCTGAGACTGGCACTTACACAGGCCACAGAACAACTGAATTGGTCTTTGTGGATTTATGTGGGGTATTTGAATGGAAAGTAGTTGTATGCAGGAGGATATGCAGACAAACAATGAAGCTTACAGCTGAAATACCTGTCAGAGGCCAAACACTCATTACAGTCATCAGTGATCAATAACTACTCATTAAATAAAAAAATGCTCAAATTTGATTTCAAGAGCTGGGTGGTCATTTCTTTTTCTACTTTTTAAAAACAAATCTGAAAGGAGGCTCCAGACAGAATGTTCTGAAAAGCAGTGTTTTTCTTTAAAAAGTGTTAGAACAAAAAGGTGGGGTGGCATTATTTTTTCATCTTGACCAATTTAGTTAATTCACCACAAAGCTGCAAAATACTGTGATTGAGTCATAAAGTAAGTATTCAAAACCAAGAATTATTTAGGTTGAAAATACTTTGCTGAGCCCTACTTTTGCCTCGAAAGAGAAGCCTGCAGCTGCTTAATCATGAATTATCCATGGAGGACTGACTCCTTCCTTTACCATGCCTAATCATCCCCAAATTTGCCTTATTCCATTAGCTTTGTTTGCTCTGTTGTCTGTCTCTGCTTTATCTTGGGAAGGAATAAAGGTGACAGCCTTGCACCAAACGGGGCAGGACTGTCCTCCTCAATTGCCTGCAAAGCAACTCACAGGGTGGTTCTCTCCTCTGATCAGGATCCTGTAATGCCCCTAGAACACAAGGAAACAATTTTTTTTTAGATCTGCCTTGTGAAAGGAATAACTCATATCAGAATCATTTTTTCCCATGCCCACAGATAGAAGCTCCTTTGAGGCTAATTCTTTCTTTCACAAAGTTTTCTTCTCTCCAGGCTACTGAGGTAAAGAAATATACAGGCCAAAACAACTACCAAAAAAAAAAAAATCCCTGCTTGGCTGAGATGACAAACCACAATATCCAGATATGAAACGTTGATGGAGTCAGAGGGTAGCTTTCCACTAGTTTGCTGGCAAACATAAATAAATGATGAAAGAATTATTCAGTAAATCTGATTGGAGATTAATGAGCAAGAGAAAACCAGTGACAGCTTGTGATCTGTTCACTAATCCTAAAAGAAGTTGGAGCTCTCAGGAATGAGGGCAAGTGTCATGGAAGCAGGTACTTTATGTTAGACTCCCTTTCCAGTCCTGCAATTACTTAGGACTCACAGCTTTCATTACAGAAGAGTAAATGTTTAGCCTTCATGGACACAGAAAGGAGTTTGACGATGAGAATGTTAAACCTCAAAGACCAGAAGGCAAATAAAAATTACCCCAGCATTTGTCTTTTGAAACAAAACAAAGAAAGCCCAGCAGTTTTTCAGCTAGACTGCTTAGTGTTCATTCTTTCTGCCGCATGTATTTTCTACAGCTTCTTCTCAGGCCTGCCAGTTCAACCCTATAACTCAACCACAAAATTTGTAGAAAACTGCAGGATTAAAACATATGTATGCAATTGGATGCACCCCTGCTTCTCCACATGGTGGAGAAGTGCACAGCCCTCCTCTCCTGTGTGGAAGAGAAATGTCATCCCATTCCCAGCACCTCCTCTTGTTTTTGCAGTGGCACTTATGATTGGTTTAGGTGGCATTTCTAAGACCTGAATTCAAGATCACATCTAGGTCAGGACTTCTGCCGCTGAAGGGAGTCCTGCATTTTGTCCTCCAGGGCGCTGAACATCTCCAGAAGCAACCCATGACTGGTAAATGCAGATGTTGTCAGAAAAAGCCATCTCTGTTCGGAGCATGTGGAAGAGACAGAAACTGTGTTTTGCATACCAACCTGTGATATGGCTGATAGATGGGGAAGTGCTGTTTGGTCCTGGGCTGGTGGCACACTGAGCCATCCAACAGGAGTTGAGCAGCAAGGCTGAGCGCCAAGAAGACTGAGGCCCTTTGATGGTCTGTGGGAACTGTTGTGCAAAACAAAATTTTGTCAGGTTAACATCAAAATGGCCTCAGGAAAGCCGCAGTGCTTGGAGGGAAATGTGAAACAAAAGTGGAGAATTAATAATTTCTTTTCCCCGGAGCCTAGCTCCAGCAAAGGCCTTGGTGCAGTGTAGTGTGCTCCCCTGCCCAGTGAAAGCTTAGCCCATTCTGTGGTCCATGGGGCTGGTGGGCTGCTGACATGGGGGTCCACTGCTACCAGAAAAGCATAAGCTTTCCTAGGACCTTCCTACTTGTCAAAAGGAGTGTCACTGCATCTGCATCCCCATCTCAGTTGTGTGAGTCCACAACACTATATGCACTAGGAACTTCTCTGGCTGAGTGTGTTTTTTTCAAGATTTTTAAGTTAAAAAAAAAAAAAAAATTGTTTGTCTTAGGTCAGAGAACTTTCTTACCTTCCTACGTGTGTGGGCCTGGAGGCCTTAGTTCTTACTCCCATATAAAATGGGATGTGAATTACTTCAAACATCATGACCCTAGAAAATTGGAGGAAGAAGTTTACTCCACAACAAAGGAACCAATATTTCTTAGAAAAAATGCATTCCCAGAGTTCTCATGGCATCAGACCGATTAGAAATCAATTTCACATGTCCCTAATTATTTAACAGGAATTCTTAAAATTCCCACAGGATAAGTAATTTGAAACAACCCAGAGAGCTATTTTGCCTGTTTCCTGGGGCAAATTTATGTCATAGTTTTGTTGGTTACAATGTTATCAGCTGCCTCAGAAGAACAGGCTACACTAATATGTCCATTACCTAATTCATGCCTGGAGTCTGATCCTGAGACTTCTAAGCCTTTAAGTGGTCCCTTGAATGGCCTCTTTATAACTTTAAACACAGGGTCATTTACTGGGGTAGCTGCTGTAGTAAGTAAACCGGAAGGTTTATTAGAATAGCCATTTTTGTTTGGCTACTATCTACACAACTGCAGATTTATGCATAAACACACGACCACTTTTTCGGCACTGAACATGAAAACAGAACTTCCCCAATGGAATTCAAAGGCGCACTGGCAGATATGGATGTGGAGCAAGTGAAGGCAGTGGTGGAGCCTCATATTGTTGGCATCCAGGGGAGACAGAGGCAGAGTGTACTTTTCCTGCTTTTCTTTGTTTATTCTGGTTTCATACGCCTTAGGAAGGTCAGTGGGTGGGAAGCCTGCCCTGCCAAAGGTGGTCTGGGGTCTGAATCTCTTTATGCTCCTGATACAGCCCCGGGGCAGGCCATTTCAATCTTTGGTGCCTCAGCTTCTTACACATGGCCTTAGGAGCTGCAGAGAGGTGGTTCCCTCTCCAGCAGACACAGCTATGGCCCCAGAGAAGCAGTGGGACACAGTAGGAGTGAGTCAGGAGGAAGATAGTGTCAGAGACCATCAAACCAGCCAAATTTCCATCTGCTCAGCGTGTGCACTGGTTGGTGGAGAGCACCTTGATGTATATGTTTGGCCTGTCTGTATTTTCTGCTTTGGGGGCTGCCCTTGACACCCAGGGCTTGTGCCCTTGAACCCTGCCACCAGTGACAGGCATGTGCCTTTCACATTAAAAGTGCCAAACTGAGCACTTTGGGACTTTGGAAACAGAAAAAGCTTCCCCAGATTTGTGGCTGCTATGAGCAAATGACAATGATCATATCATTTGGTGCCCTAAAGGGCAAGTTGACATACTTCTCTCACAGGCTTTCTCTGAATGGAGGGCCTGCAGGGAAAATGTAATCTTCCGACTTGGAGAATCCCATCAACTAGACCCGAAGCCCTCCGTGACCAAGGAATCAGGTCTGCCATTTTTCAAGCTCTTCCCATAGTTTGCATGGTGATTTGGGTTGACTGATGGATAGTGTGATCTTGTTGCTGCAGCTCCTACCCTCCCTCACCCCTTCTCCTCTTGTTTATAAGCACGTCCTCTTTGTTGCTGTGTCTTAATTTTGGAAGGAATACCTCTGGAACAGGGACCACATCTGTACACGTTCCTACGAAGTGTCAGCATACCTGTGAAGATAGTGATGTAACACGAATAAAGTAGTGAGTGGAACTAAATACTATTTATTTGTTATCCACATGTTGCAAACAAAACAGACCAGACAAGGAAATTTTACTCTACATACACTAACTCAGTCTGTTTCCTGTTCATAGTTTGAAGACAGCTGGCTGAGTTCAAGGTTTTCTCATAATCTTTTAAATCACTATGAGACCTAAAGATTGATGTACATAGAAGACAGGAGTACAGAATCATTGCAGGATCCCTCTGTAGTCCCTGGAGGCACTGCATGAGTGTTCTTTGACCACAGGCAGGCTGAACTGTCCTTTGGAAGCACACCGCTTGCTCCATGAGCACTTGGGTTGGATGTCCACAGCAGGAGTGTTGGGCCAGGAGGGAGTTTTTACTTACCAGTTGCGAAATCCCAGAGCAGCAATGCTAACTCAGCCAAAACTTTAAATGAAAATTAAAACAAATCCCCTTTGGGATGAGATGGAAATGTCAACCCAAGGAGGAATCTGTTCTCAGTAAGTTGCAAGCAACCAAAGGAGATACAATTTGGAATCCAGCCTTGGCTGCATCACACACCATCTGTCAGCTTTGCAGAGCAAAATAAAGGAAAAGCAGAAAGTGTGTGATTATCCTCTCCCCCTCTGGAAAGTCAGAGAAGTGGCTTCTCTTCTATGATACATTTCTCAGGATGGAAATGACACATACATTTTCCCATACTGGACATGCTGTGCATTGCTGTCTCGCCCTACTCGCTCTCCCCTCGGCAAGCAGGAGGGATGCAGGCTACCAGGCTGAGACCTGAGTTAGGAGGCTGTATTCCCATTGTTGGAGAGATGGCTTTAGCATATCTCAGGAGAACGAGGGAGAGCAGGGGACACCAAAGTCTCTCTGCCAGGCACCCTGTTGGCAAGATGCAGGGGCTTGCTCCTGCCCAAGCACTGCTGGACTGAGCACTATCAATCAGTCAAGACTCTTTCCTTCTCTCCCCTGCCCTTGCACATTTTCGTAACCTTGAAAAAGTTTCAGACAACGTCATCTTTAACCTACTGCAGGCAGGGCTTGCGAGCCACGTGAGGGACAGTGAGGGGGACCACACTTAATCAGCACACCAGCCCCGTGGCCAATGACTGAGGAGCTGGACTACACTCCCCTATCCGCCACCCCAAAAGGGATACAGGAATGTCTCTCCTCTGGCATTACATTTTGAAAGATGTGTCTGGCGAGACAGCTAGCTGACTTTGGCAGGCACTACCAGCAGCATGATAATTAATTAAAGCACAGTTGAGAAAATCGTAGCCCAAGCTTACCCTGCAGCCAGATCCGCACCTCCCTACCAGATCAGGGCATCCCGCTCCAGCCCGTATCTCTTTATTTGAAAAAGCAAGCAGCTTGCATTTTGCACTAAAAAAAAGAGAGTGGGATGAAGAGGAATGAACCCTTGCGCTAATCAGTTAGAGGACCTTGTCTGCAACATAAGGCAACCTAGGAACAGAATGAATCATGCCACAGCAACAGAAAGGATAAGCAAGGCAAGATGGCTAAACGCTATTTTACACAAAGGGGGATCCCCTCCTCCTGTTGCCTGTGTGGCACTGAACACTGAAGGACCCTCTCTGTAAAGAAGTGGGCAGGAGGAATGGGGTTCTTATTCACTGTGGTCAGAGCTGCAGCTGCTGCATAGCCCCCCACCAACCTGTGATGTCAGCTGAGCAATTCCAGGTACCAACAACAGAGAAGTTGCACAGACTGTGCTGCTTAACACACACAGAGGCAGTTCCCACTGTTATCTTCTCCACTGATAGATATTTAGGGAGATTCTTGATAACTGTGGCATCCAGGCTTTCCTGCACCCATAGCTCTCACCTGCCTCCATGCCTGCCTGTCACTGGGCTACCCCTGCCCCTGCTGATAGGTACCTGTGCCCCACACTCACTGCCAGTGTGGAGAGGCAAGCAATACTATGCCACAAAAAGGGTTTGTAGATTAATGTTGGTGGGACAGGCTCACCACAGGTCACCCTCAAGCCCCTGGGTGGCTTCATGCCACGTTACTACTTAGAGCACATCCAAAAGGCTCAAAGGACACTGTATCTTTGAATAAACTTAACATAGGAGAAAAGGATTCCTTTGTTTGTTTGTTTGTTTGAACTTATTAGCACAGAAATCATCTGGAAGCTCACCGTGACTTTTTGGATATAATTTCACTTTTTCTGTTCTAGGGGGAAAGAGAAAATTTAAATATTTATAGGGAGGAAAAAAAAAGTCTTACTTGCATTTCCTAGTCAGGAGAGCAGAACATGGTTTTTACTTGTTTCTAAGCAGATACTTTTATTGGAAGACCTTTCATCCTGGAAGACCTCTCATCCTCAGCTATCAAATCTTTTGAATTCTTTGTGACTAGAATTAAAGCAGCACAGGAATTTTCAAAGTTAGTGTTAGTCTGTCTCTCTTCCTGCTCTCCCCTTTTGCCTTGCGTTTCAAGCTCTCTTTAAAGCATAGATGTGGTGATGAAATTTTGGGGTTGATTCTCCTCTTCCTTGCTGTTTTTTGTTGAGGCCAGTGAATTTGCTTGGAGTTTAGCACAGCTGCACCACACAAACCAACGTGCCCACGTTATGTTGGAGACACTTGTGGGCTTGTTTTGACTTTAACCTTCCAGATGGTCTGTGGATGCAAGCACCAGCTTGGTTATGCAACTCCTGTCTCCATTCCTCTGGACAAATTCCTCTCTCCATTCCCTGCAAACCCCTTCCCCCTACCCCCCCTTAGAAATAATCTTGTTTAGCTCTCACTCTATTACCTTCCACCCACTTTTGAATCACTGAGTTCTATAAATCAGCCTCTGTTTCACAGATGGAGCTTTGCTTTCCTCTATAGGATTATGTATTTTACAGAGGAAGCAAAACTTCAGTAAATGATTGCACTGAAAAACACTGAGTTGATGCCGTGAAGCTTCTTCATCCAATCATGATTATCTGCAAGGGAAAGGAAGTTTTTGAATGCTGGATAATGTGCTGTGTCAGACTGGTGCAACTGCACTTTGTTTAGTGTTCAGGGACACATTTTGTCTTCATGAAGTCCCATCTATTTCAGATTATTTTGCAGCTGGCTTTACAACAGACTTAGGCAACTTGTTCAGGATCTGAGAAAACAGAATTATCCCCCTCTCCTACCCCCC